>NW_009943665.1:249-13034 GCF_000696875.1 Nestor notabilis
TGATCTATGGGTCTCGGTGAATCGGTTCTGCCTTTGACGTGTTTGGGTTTCTTTATTGCAGGAGCTGTGGTGATCGTAGAAGCATAAGACTCACAGAATGGTTTGGGTTGGAAAGGACCTTAAGATCATCCAGTTCCAGACCCTGATCTTTGTCTTTCTGTGAACTGGCCTGTTAGAAGGTCTAGATGAAAATGGAGCAGTATATTATTATCTGAAAACGATGCATGTGTAAAGATGTCTCCTTCCCTCTCCTTAGATCTTGAAAAATAAGTGGTGTTTAGAATGGTTAATGTTGGAGGGGACCTTGAAGATCTAGTTCCAGATTAAGTTTACAGGCCTTCCAGGGAATGGGAATACGTTACAGTTTTTCATGTTGGTTTTGTTATTAAACACTTCTAAGTGTAAAAAATGAACTTACTTTAACAACCGTTCCTCAAGGTGCGAGGGAACGTGTAATGTGTTGAGCCCATCCGATAATCTATGAGTGACATAATAGATTGGTTACTAATACCAATGAACAAGGGCAGTTACTTAATTTAGAAGTTTTAAGACATTTTATAGCACATACTTGATAAATGCACCAGTTCGTATTTGTGACTCTGAATTCATTGCAGTTCGGGGAATGGGAGTGAGAATGAAGCCTGTAGTGGCAGGTTTACATGTGTGTAAACCTAGTAAGGTGTCCCTGTAGCAGATGGCTTATGGAGGGATAAAAACATGTGGAAAGTCCAGACTCACCAAGTGGAGCAGTGGGGAACTGAGCATCCCTGGCTCCCTGTGGAGGACTATATCCAGTGAGACAGTAACTTTTCATAGAGCCAGAATGGTTTGGGTTGGAAGGAGTCTTAAAGATCATCTAGTTCCAACCTCCCTGTTCCTTCCCCTCTTTTTCACCTCGTTTTTATCTCTTTTTCTCAGGCCTTTCCTAAGTGCCTTTCCTATCTCAAATTTCTCTCATGGAGAGGAGATAACATTAAGGGTTGGACAGGTTATATAGGAACAGCAAAGCTTATTAGTAGAAGTTGGTGAATAATCATTGTGAAGCAGTATGTGTCATAGATCTAGCAATAGAACTAGATGTATTATCTCAGGTTACTTCATTTTGCTGATGATTATACAGCAGAATGTTTTATCAAAATAGATATAAGAGACTGCAGGAGCTAAAAGTTGGAGTCCTGTCTCTACTCCATGGGCAGTAATAAAATCCCTTACCTCTGTTCTCTGACAAAAGATTAAAATAGTCTGACTGGTCTAAATAAGCATCATCTCCAGACTAGTATTGCACTGCTGCTCTGCTTTGGGATAGAGCTGAACTTCTGCTAAAGCTGATTTCAGAGCAGTGCAGAAAGTTAATGGCATTCACTGTTAACATTCCTCAGCAAAGATGGGAGACAGTCAAATATTTACTAAAAGTGATGGCAACCTCATGTATTATTTGATGATTTTTCTTTCAATGGTACCATGTATGGATGGATACCAACTTCTTCTAATCCTTCACAGATATAGCACAAAATCACATGTTGAATTCATCTGTCTGCCTTCAGCACTTGCTGTGAAAAACCACACTGGATGTTGTCTGGAAGCGCAGGGTATCTGTTCTTCATTTGGTTAATCTATTCCTTTCCATTTCAGTGTGACCAGTAGTTAATTACATGCCAGCATGTCCCTCAGTATTGTATTTCTTTTCCTATAAGCTTAATTGCCCCAAACTATCCAGCTGTGGAGATAGAACTGATCTCTTTCTCTGATGTTCTCCACCAGAAGTAGATTGAAGCCCCAAGTAAGAAATTGTGTGAGTGCTTGTTTTCCATGTGACGTAAGTTCCAATAAAAGCCTTTCTACTTACATAAATGCCTTTATGTCTGCAAAAACACGTTTTAAATTGAAGTAGTTAGCATATATGGTAGGATGATAGCATATTATGGGGAGAAAAGTCTCTGTTATTGACTGGCAAAATTTGTCAGTCCATGGTAGGTAATTTGCTAAGAATAAACTTGGCTTTACATGAGATTGTGGTTCCCCCTGAAGCTGAAAAATGATACTGCTGCAGGAAGGTGCTTAGTTGTTGCAGGTTTAATCACTAATTCGTTGGTAGGTTCTCTGATGAACATGAAAAATATTGTTCACCAGAAACTTTAAAAGCTTCTTAAATCTCTTGATTTCATCAACTGGGAAACTAAGGCTTTGCTAAGATTGCTAGTGTCAAGTAGAATGAACCTGGTTAGAGTACAAGACCCTTCTTTTCTTCACTAAAGCTGAAGAACTCTTTTTCTCTTGACATTATGTCATGTCTATAAGAGGAGCCAAAAGCTTAGAGTTGAAACATCAAGCATCAACTCATTATGACAAATAGAAGCTTGCATCATTATCACTGGCACCCACTTCTCTCTGTTGTGCCACTCTTAAATAGCTCAGTGACAGTAAGTTTTGTTGCCTGTTGGAACAGATGAAGCAGGTGCAGCACAGGTCAGAATTAGGTACCATTTTCAAAGGTTAAGGCTCAGCTTTGGGAATAAATCATTTCAGTGTGTGTAACTTCACAATGCAGTGATGTAGCAGAAGCAGCTATGATGTATTATTATACTATACTATAGTATAATAATACTATGATGTATTATTATACTATTAAAATACTAATGGTTAGTATTGAAATCTACCTGGCTGGAAATACTGGATGTAATTTGTGGAGTGTTTTTGTTTTTGGTCTCTACAAGACAGACATTTGCTACTGTTGTATTATATCCAAATATAGTCTCTAGAAAGGAGCAAGAGAATTATTTATCAATTAGTAGGGTACAGAGTGTACACCCTTACAAACAGTGTGTTCAGATATGCCTGGAAATGCAGTATTTATTGCCTATCAACACAAACATATGTCACTGGAGAAAATGTTTCGATGAAAAGGCAGATGCCTGCGAATGTCAGTCATTCATCATCTGTGGGGAAGTTGTTGGCTCACTGTCAGTGTCACTTTATCTCTTCCACATGGTCTGGAGTGTTTGGTTTCTGTCCTTCGTGTAAATCCAATTCAACCGTAAATCCAATTCAACCAAGCAGAAAACTTTGCTTGAAAAAAGGCAGAACTTGTGAAATGTTTGCTTAAGGACTTTGTGTGCTGTATGGAATTTGTAGTCACTGTAGTTCAGCTAATGCCTGAGCTGGTTCTTCTTGTGGCTTTACAAAGATGATTTCAAATACTGTTACTTTCTATGTTGACAGATTAAAACCTGACCATCCTCTACCTACCATTAAACCCCTTACAAACCTGAATTTGTAGTTCTTCAAAAATTTGGATTCACTTCCCTAATTTCTTTTCAGATAACAGAAGATTTCCTGGCAACGTATCATGCCAACTATGGCTTCAATGCAGATGATACAGACAGCTCATCTGCTTCCGGCACAGCAGCTGAAAGTAAGCAACCAGTAAGTTCTAAGACATCAGGAACACAACCATCAGCAAATGAGAAAGGACCACAGCAAACAGATCCAAAGCAAAAAGCAGAAAAACGGAAGCTTGAGCCAGGTAAGTGACAAAGGGTTTCCCTCTGTGTAGGCTGCAACCTGCATAGTACTGACTGGAAACTGGCAACTGTTTGGTGTTCTATGTGCAGCAAAGATATGGGTTGTTCTGAAAGCTTCCAGAATGGCTTTAAAATTGTATGGTACTTCACAGGTATCCTCCTGAGCCCATATACATGGTGGAAAAAAGGCAAGTTAAGGCATGTTCAGAGCTTTTTCCATGAGAAGCAAAAAAAGAAATCAGATGGAACAGGAACATCAGTGTGTCCTCCCATGTTTATATATTGGCATAACTGAATTAAAACTCTTTGTTTTTAGGATGGTTTCATGTTGAAGAAGATAGAAACACAAACGTTTATGTGACTGGTAAGTAACACTGTGTCTTTATATAGGTTGAGCTAAAGATGATAAAAGAGACTCATATATGTCTCACTGACTTCTAATACTATCTGGTCAGTCTTCCAATTGCAAGTTAATTAACCTTATGTTTCTGAACGTATAATGTCTTTGTGACCTTTAAATTGCAGATGTGGGAAAGTCAATATAAGGGACATACTCCATACTTTTATCTTTTAAATGTGATATTCTGGGAGCTGTTATTATTCTGGGAGATATTAGTGTCAGCCAAGACACTAATTTCTTTTAAGTAAGCGACCACCAAGAAAAACAATTTCTGTGAGCACTTAAGGAATAGGATAATGAGAACAAGTTTGTAATAAGATACTGCATTGATTATATGCATCACTGAATATTTAAATATCTAAAGGGGCTGACAAGAAGCCTGGAGAGGGGCTTTGGACAAGGGCCTGTAGGGACAGGACAAGGGCAATGGCTTGAACCTGCCAGAGGGGAGATTGAGATGAGCTCTGAGGCAGAAGCTCTTCCCTGTGAGGGTGCTGAGGCGCTGGCACAGGGTGCCCAGAGAAGCTGTGGCTGCCCCATCCCTGGCAGTGTTCAAGGCCAGGTTGGACACAGGGGCTGGGAGCAACCTTCTCTAGTGAAATGTGTCCCTGCCTGTGGCAGGAGTTGGAACTGGATGAGCTTTAAGCTCCTTTGCAACCTAAACCAGTCTGGTATTCTATTTTTATTTGATTTAATAAGTACATTGTTAGATTATTAGGTAAGAAGGAGGAAATAGCATATACCAAAACCAGAAGATGCAAATAGAACGAGCAATAAATGGGGAAACTCAGATGAAACTATTTGTGTGTTTATTGTGGTATTTCTCTCCCTGTTCTGGATGTCAGGTGCTATTTTAGGTGCATGCACAAAGGTACACTTGGTGGTTCTGAGCTGTCATAGAAACGCACACATTTAATTTGTCAAGACTCCTCATCCAGGCCAAACTGGCATGGAATGTTCTTGTAATTTTATCCATTTTGGTTTCTTTTCTTGTCCTCACCTCAAAGTACAGACTTCAAAAACTCCATACATTATCAGCTGCTTTTCTTGTTAAATTTGTAGATGGAGAAAAAGAGTCATCTCTTTATAGGGTGGGTGGTTATTTTGTCTCTAGAGGTGTAGTGGAACATCAAACTTGGGCATTATAGTTATACTAGCATAGGCCATTGTGTCCACTGCAGTGTCAGTGTAGTGTATAACACTGCAGCTCTAGGTGTGTATATTGGGGAGCACAGTGATGTTGCTGTATGTTCCACCTATTAAGAAGTAAGAGGATTATCAAAACATTGGTAGGAAATAGTGTTTAAAAGGTAATACCACAAATACTTGTCCGAGGGGCAGTGGTTTTCTTATGGAGTATGTAAAACTTTGTCCTTGAGACCTTCCATTTAAATAAATACTGTGGGGTTTTTGTTCTGGTGAGGTTTTAAAAAGCAATTGAACGTTCTGAAGCCGCCTGTTTGAATTGATTTTGCAGGTTTACCTCCAGACATTACAAAAGATGAATTTGTACAAGTCATGTCAAAATGCGGCATCATTATGCGAGATCCTCAGACAGAAGAACACAAAATCAAACTGTACAAAGATAAGGAAGGAAATCTTAAAGGAGATGGTCTGTGTTGCTATCTGAAGGTCAGTGGTGCACTGCCATGCAGTTTTCCTTCCCATTGAAGATACTTAAGACCACTGTTTCAAAATCATACTCGGAAGATTCTGCATCTTATGATTTAGGGGGTTGTTTTACAGATTTATTTCAGAAATGCCACTTACCTGCTTGTGCTTGTCATTCATTTCCTCTTAATTCATCCCTACCCTACCCCTGGAAATGTTCATAATGCTTGCTGTACATGTCTCTACATGTTCCTGTCTTGGGTGCTACTGATTATGGGATGAAATGAAGGACTTCTTAACCTTTTACTTTGAAAATCTGCCACTATATGACCAGCAATAACGAGACAGGGAGGAACGTACTGTAGTCCTGTATTTACAGCTGAGTAAATGCTGGTTGAGAACTGGTTAGGTTCAGAACTGTTCTTGCATTCTGTATTAACCTACAGAAGCTCAGGCTGCAGGGCTATTTCTTTCATGTGTTTTACTTGTGAATGATTTGGAAAGTCGCTGCTTGCACGTGCAATCTGCTTTAATGCTGCAGAAAGCACCAGGCACTGCTAAAGCAGCTGCACTGTAGTCTATGCTATTTCTGTACTTTTAGTAGTTGGGGCTGTTCAGTCCACAGGTATAAAGACAGTCTCCATTCTAAAGGACTTCATCAGCTTGCTTGACCATTGCAGATTAACTTCTGTGACATATTTGAATGAAATGAATGCAGTTGCTTTTGGGAGCATTAACCTGCTTGTCCTGAAACCAGGATGTTGCTATAACAGTGGTGAAGAAATACTGGGTTTTGATAAAGAAAGCATTGCCAGCTAGCTGCATGTCAAGAGACTTAGAAGAGATATGGCATTATGGTTTAGAGTGACAGGAAATTGATTCTTAGCACAATATTCCGAATTAAGTGTGATTGGAATAATTTGACTGTGCCACGTGCTTTAAAACTTGTGTTCTGTTTTATCTTCACATAGAGAGAATCAGTTCAACTTGCATTGAGACTTCTGGATGAGGCAGAAATTAGAGGCTATAAATTGCATGTGGAAGTTGCAAAGTTTCAACTGAAGGGGGAGTATGATGCAAGCAAAAAGAAGAAGAAATGTAAAGACTACAAGAAGAAGTTGTCTCAACAGCAGAAGTTTGTATTTCTTATTTCAGTAAAATATTGCTTGAATTCTAAGGCTATTACTAAAGAGCTGCTTTCTTTGGATGCAATGCTGAGAGTTATGCAGAAAGTGAAGTCTCACCTGACAGCAAAATAGCTTAAAAAATACCCATTTGAAGGGGAGGAACTCCTAAATGGCGTGTTGACGTAGTGATTGACACATTAACATCATTTATAGGGAACCAAGGTTCTTGCAGATCTAGAAGAAAGCATTACAACTCCAGGGAGGTAAAAGGTGTTGGGGTTTTAGCTCAGTGTATGAGAGTGTGCAAGTCCTGACATGGTATCCAGGCTTTTATGTGGTAAAAACATTCTGTCTGTCCACATACTGTTTCTACCATACTTTACTACTTGCAAGGGGCAAGAGATGCTGGCCTCCATAGGACCAAATACTGAAATATATGTTTATATATATTTAGGTTACATATAAGGAAGAAACTCTTCCCTGTGAGGGTGCTGAGGCGCTGGCACAGGGTGCCCAGAGAAGCTGTGGCTGCCCCATCCCTGGCAGTGTTCAAGGCCAGGTTGGACACAGGGGCTTGGAGCAACCTGCTCTAGTGGAAGGTGTCCCTGCCCGTGGCAGGGGTTGGAGCTGGATGAGCTTTAAGGTCCATCCAACACAAACCAGGCTGGGGTTTTTTGAATAATTTATATTCGTTCCCTCTGTGAACATTTAAGTACCTTAAAACCTCAACTGCTTTGTAGAAGTGGTAAAACTGGATGTTTAACTGCTTTTTTTTTTTTTAGAAGAATAACTTAATTCTGTGTCAAAATACGTGTTTTAGTTGCTGTCTTTCGAGAAATTAATGATTTTTTTTCAACAAATACTTGTAGAAACTGAAGAGAGCCGCAACAATATCTTCTTACTGTTGCTTCATTTCATTAGACAGCTGGATTGGAGGCCGGAGAAGAAAGATGGTGCAACTCGGATGCGACATGAACGCATCGTTATTATCAGGAATATGTTCCACCCAAAGGACTTTGAGGTAGGAGGGTGCACTTTGCTGCTGTAGGTTGTGCAGTTGTTAATGTTGAACTTTCTGCTCAAAGAATTTCAGCAGATCTCATCTAAGTGGATGAGAGCAAAATTAAACTTAGTTTGGGCAGGGTTTTTTCCTGTGTCAAGCATCTGCTTGAAATTCATTCATCTATTTCCAAAAAGCAAGAAAAAAGAGGTTGGAATGACTGTGTTTTTCAGGTTGGCCTTTTTCACTGTGTGTATAGCAACAGTACTCTTTGGGATGGAAAGAGGAGTAACCAGTATGTTAGAATGGAGAAACTGGCACAAAATAACCTTACTAATAAGTAGCATTTATTAATTTCACATGTGGGCTGTCTGCCAGTTCCCAAGTGGCTTCAGAAAGGCAGCATCACAAGACGACATTGATGAACTTTTAATAGATGGGAGATGTCTTCCATTGGTGATTGAGCCAAAATAAAGCTGAGAGAAGAAAGTGCTTCTGTTGAATTTAAGCTGTGTGATTGCATTGCAGGAGGATCCCTTAGTGCTAAATGAGATCAGAGAAGATCTGCGGACAGAGTGTGAAAAGTTTGGTCAAGTAAAGAAGGTTCTCATATTTGATGTAGGTATTTTTTTACGTGTTGTGTTGGCACAATGTCTAAATGTGCAAAACATTCAGGATTCTTTACATTTGAGTGGAGCATTTAATTGGTTTGTGTCTTTGTTTCCTGGAAACTTGACCTAATCTTTCAGTATTTTAAAATTAGCTGGTTTGGAAATGAATTTCTGTTCTGTTACACCCAAGGTGAAGGCAAACTTTAACTCTTCACAATAACTGGGATACATGTCACAAGTTTGAAAGTTTATGAATTCATGTATTTGTAGCTGAAGTAGCTGAAACAGTTTTCTGTGTTCAGAAAGTCTGTTCTGCCTACAAATAGAACAAGATGCATAAACTTGCAAATTGGATTTTCCGAACGCTATTCTGTATGATTAGGATGGACCTGTGTCCAGGCTGATTTTGTAACACAGTCTAAAAGATGTTGGATAAAATCACTAATTAAACTATTAAAGCAAAGTTGTCTCTCCTTACAGCGGCACCCTGATGGCGTGGCTTCTGTGTCCTTCAAAGAGCCTACAGAAGCTGATCTGTGCAAGCTGACTCTAAATGGAAGGTGGTTTGGTGGCCGTCAGCTCAGTGCTGAAACATGGGATGGTGTAACAGATTATCAGGTAGCCTTTCATGGTCCTATTTTATCAAATACTTCTTCCAAACTGCAAACTTGTTCTAATTTGAGAAATGCTCGGTGTTCTCAGCCTCATACTCTTCCCCTGCCCTGTCTTGCTTCTCCTTTACTGCTAGTGTGCCTCCAAAAATTCATCCTTAATTATTCAGTTTAGCAAAAATGTAAAGGACCTGTTTGATGCTAAAAACAGTGTGTTGGAGATGTCAGAGGATCAGCCACTGGATGTACTGGATGTACACATCATTAGTTCGCAGACCGCAGGGCTTGAGATACCACTGCAGTATCAATGTGTGTATAACCTTGTCTGTGTAAATATTCATTGTTACAGGTATGACTTAGAAATGATGTGTATAAACTTATCTTTAATAGGTGGAGGAGACTGCAAGAGAAAGGGAAGAAAGGCTCAAGGTGTGGGGATCGTTCTTAGAGGATCCTGATGCAAAGGAGCAGCAGACAGCATCTGATTCAGATTCTGCAACAAGTAGTGTTAAACTGTCTGAGGGCAGCCAACCTTCAAATGTTAATGACACATCTAAGGAGGATGTAAATGCTGAAGCCCAGAAGAGGGAGAATAATGGTGAGGGCATTAATGAAGATAGTGCTCCCTCTACAGACAGCAGCCTTGCAGGCAGTGATGTTGAAGCAGATACATAACATCTTTAATGCTTTCTGAAAGCATGGGTTTTAGGGTGATGTTTGAGTTTATCCCTTTCTTCAGGGTGACTGCAGACAATATTCATATGAAAATATGCATATTAGAATGTCATCAACTGTGTGCTTTGAAGTTTTCATTAAAAGCAGTATTTAATCAGGTTCTAAAAGTTTGTATTAATTGGCTGTTCAGGTAAAGTAACTCAAGTTGCCAAGAATGCAGTAAAACTCATCAGGCTTCTTTTGTTCTAACTATGCTTGTCAGTGTTTCATGATGTAAGTGTAGAATAAGTTCCAACCCTTAAGTTTATGTAACTATATGTAACTGAAGTAATGCAAAGCTATTACAAGATTTGTGGATTATACTGCTAATTTTCCTGTACCCCTTGGAACTCAGTATCTTACCCTTAACTTCTTTTCCAGAGTACTCTGGATCATTTGATGGAACAGATGCTGTGATATAGTACAGGGTGAATGCATTGGATATGCCTTAAGTAGCAAATGATAAGAGTAGTACCAAGTAGCAAACTTAAAGGAAGTGGAAAACAATGTTGCCATAGCCAACGTAAGGCAAACTGAGTGAAGATAGATTATTAAATCACAGCATTCAGTAAAGATGTTTTATTACCCCTGTTTTGATTTTCAGTTGATGCTTAGATCTTCTGTTGAGGCTGGAATTAGTCAAGGAGACTAGAAATGCACGAGCACACACATTCTAGGCCATAAGGAAATAAGACTGGTCTTAAACTCTCATGGTCTGTATGCAGTAGGTATGCAAAATAGTTCTGATTGTGTTGACTTTGTTTAGTTTTTGCTTTAACATTAGAGTAAAAGCTTTCATTGAACTTTGTTAGAATGGTGAGTGTGAGTTCTCGTCAATGTCTTGCTTTAGCTCTTCAGAGTGGGAATGATCTCCCATATTTCATAAAATTTCAAGGCTTTTGGCAACTTGAACTACAGTTTGTTGTGCAAAAGTTAGAATACTTGAAAATATGCTTTCAAATACTATTCTTTTCTATGGAAAAAGCAAATGCTAGCCCTCTTAGAAATATTCCCAAAAGCAGGACTTAGGAAACATTCTAACTTTAGATATCTTACTAAAAATAACTTGGGGGGGAGACATTTTGGGCATAGTCATTCTTCATTTAAAATCCCATTATTTTGATACCTAAGGGTAGAAGAAGATGGATTTAGACACCAAACAATTAAAACATTGGTGCTAAATTCCTAGCACGTTCTTTATATGGATGGTGACAAGTGTGCGTTTGTAAGGAGGATATTTTGAGGGGTTTTTAATTCCTATTGGATTAATGTGAATGAAAGAATGAATATGAATATACAAGAACCCATAGATGCTAATTCTTTCCATCCTCGAGTATTCAGAATACTCTGAAAATTGATGTGTCCAAACTTTGTGCTCAGATATTCCCATCTATATTCTTTCCCAGAAGTCTATATGATATTTTAAGTTTGGTTTGTTCTCTTGGTTTTGGGTTTTGGTTTTGTTTTTCCTCTTGTTCTTGTTTAAATATGTAATCAGTACGTATGGGTAGCTATGCCAACCAGAGCATCTGAATTAACACTTGCCACTGAGGTTATGAATTGCATCTTTTCATGACAAAATACCTGGTCTTACAACAGAGATGGTATTTGAATTCAGGATTTAAAAGCCTGGGGGCTCATTATAAGCTGGTATGATGAATTTCCCACATTGGGTTGTATTCTAAAGAAGAGCTATAACTGTTGCCAGCTAAGAAAGTCCATTTTCTCATCTTTACAAGTGTGAATTTCAGCAAAGCAGGTATTTTGAACAATTCAGGGCATCTGAAGCACTGCCTGGTTTGTATTGCACCCAGTGGCATATTCACATTACATCTCTGCTTTGTGTTGCTTCTGCCTTAGTTATTTTTATTGGTAATAAGCCCCACAGACCTTTGAGGGCTGGAATTTTCTGCATATGAAGAGTGTGATGTAGTGTGGTGGGTATTGCTTTCAGTGCTCCTTTTTTTGCCTTCCAGCTTCTAGACTCCAGGCTTTAGATCTGTTACTCTCGTGTTTTGTTAGGGGTTTTTTTTGAGAGCATAGTCATATAACACTCTACACAGTTAAATCACTTGTTTTCCAGTGGAATTGCAACAGATACAGGGAAACTTATTGACAAATGTATAAAATTGTACAGTCCTATGAAGCCTTATCATGGTATCAGATATGAAAATAAGGTTAGTGTTAGTGTTTGAAGCAAGACTTTGGATAATAAAGAACCATTCTATGTGCAGTAACCTTCCTCTCTCCAATTGATGTACAACTTCGACTGGCTTCCTTCAGAAGTCCAACGTGGTGGTAGTGTTCTCGCCGTGTCTTCTAGCCTTCCCACTGAAGTAGAGCACCCACACAGACCGAGACCAAATGCCTTCCTATTAACTAGGATTTGTAAGGAACTAAAAGCTCTTTTTCCATGCAGATACGTTGTTCTGAAGCGTGGCATTACACTCAAACAGGTATTTTCCTTTTGTCTACCTCTGTTACTCCCCAGTAAAATGTAAAAATCTATTTTTCTAAACTATTCATTGAGTTCTTGAGGCATTTATTAGTCTATGGAGAAGTTAATGCAGCTCTAACTTTCTTTTCAGCACACTCATTGAGACCAAATTCTTTCGATGTTACCCTGTTTTTTAAATGATGCCAAGTTTTATAAATTTGAACCTGAATTAAACATTTTCACAAAATACTATTTTGAAGTATGATTATGGGAACCTTGTATTATAGAACAGTGATGGTTAATACCAAACTTTAACAAATCTGAAGCTGAACAAGCTGACTTGCTTTTTAAACTTACATTTTTCTGACTGAGCAGCAGCAGAAATGAATTGGGAAGAAGTGAAAATCCCAATGCAATTTTCCCTGTATTTATTCCTTAATTAAAAGTGCTTTCTAATGACCTGCCTTGCTCATGAGAAGGGACAAAATCAATCTTTTTGCTCAGTTTCTCATTTTCCTTAGGCTCCATTCCAGCGTTCCAGTGTACTGTGTGTTCCTTCATCCCGAGGATGATGGTGAGAGGTTCATTTGAAGGAAAGCTGCCTCCTTCCGTCTGTATATCCTGGTAACAGTAACTAGCAGCACCTTGAACCAACTGGTATTGCTCAGTTTTGAACTACAGAAATAGCTGTTTCTACTAATTCACACAGTGTAACAAAATGGATGTGAAGCCACCTCAGTATGACAGCAGGGA
>NW_009943665.1:13065-15476 GCF_000696875.1 Nestor notabilis
TGCTTCAGCAGAGAGAATCACTTTCTTCACCATGCCATACAAAATCAGTTGCTTAGCTTCCACATATAGTAGGAGTTGGCTTTCCAGTGCTATTTAGTGGTTTGCTGGTGAGGGAACTGTACAGTTACAAGTATGAGAGGAGCGTTGAGAGGAGCACGGCCAAGGTAGACATCTGGAAACAAAAAGGCACATAAGTTGTAGCAGGTTCTCGAAGGTTCCTGTCCAGCTGTAAAGAGAGAATTAGTTCCATTTTGCATCAAAATGTTTTATCTGTTTTCTCCTGCTGACTTTTTGAATTACTTCTTTTTTTAATTGAATTTCAGTCCCTCGTACAACTTAGTTTGTATAAGGGTTGCGATTCACTTAAAATCCTTAGGATGGTAAATGCAGTGCATTTTAGCTAAGACATGTCCTAGACGTTATTAAGGCTAACCTCTATTTACAACTCCAAATCCTTAGCTTAAGTCACTTGAGGAAACTTAAAGGTATTGGATGCTTAATAGAAACCCATATTTACCTTTAAATATTCCAGGAAAATGGATATTCAACCCCTGAATTCTTGACCTGTGTAACCCAAGTGAATTCTAAATAAACCCCACCATATCTATAGATGTAAACTGGATTTTAAAGTTGTCTTTTTCTTCCTGAATGTGAGGAAACATACTGCAGTATGAGACATGAATTCTGGACGTTGTGGGCTTGTGTTGATTTGACTTGTGTGTATTTTAGTGCTCATTATACAAGGCTTGAAGTCCTCCTGTGAGGAGACTCTGAAAGTTCTGTAAACTATTTATAGGATTACAAACTCTTTTGCAGCAAATTGGGTTTGTTTTTTGCTCATTCTGTAATATGAAAGTCTATTGTTAGATTAAACTGTTCAAGAAGTTGACTTGGAATTTTTCTGACGGGTTTTTTTCTTTCCATAATATGCTTATTTTCATTTATCGTTTAGAAAACCAACACTTAACTCATCTTGGAGTAATATCGAGCTGTGAGAACATCTGAGAATCCCTGGATTTGTCTTCAATTTTGTTTCTTAAAGGGGTTGTGTTTTATACTACCTTTTTAATAAACAAACTCATGAACAAAACAAGTCTTTTCTGATTAGTTTTGAGATCATGTATTTGTCTTTTTTTCCCCTCAGTCGAAGGTACCATCTCATTTGGTGCACAGTGACTTCAGTTTATTAAAGCCTGAATGTTAACATGCCAGAGGTTCCCAACTGGAGGCCAGTACACGTGTTGCTGGAACTGTAAGTGTTCACGATAGCAGCTTCCAGTGTCTGAAGGGGGTTACAAGGGTGCTGCAGAGGGACTCTTCATCAGGGACTGGAGTGACAGGACAAGGGCTGATGGGTTCAAACAGAAACAGGGGAAGTTCAGTTGAGATACAAGGAAGAAGTTCTTTGCTGTGAGGGTGCTGAGGCACTGGCACAGGGTGCCCAGAGAAGTGGTGAATGCCCCATCCCTGGCAGTGTTCAAGGCCAGGTTGGACAGAGCCTTGGGCAACATGGTCTAGGGTGAGGCATCCCTGCCCATGGCAGGGGGTTGGAACTGGACGATCTTAAGGTCCTTTCCAACCCAAACCATTCTGTGATTCTGTGGTGGGACATGGTATTTGTTCCCTCTGTATGGCTTTTTTTTTTAGACCTCAGTCTGGATTGGTGTGTGAATAGACCCTGAGTGAAGATAAAAGGAGCAGGAGGAACACCTGCAGACACCGTAGTTACAGGTGATATTGTGGAATTTCGGGTTTTTCTTTGTTAAGAACAAGCAGAATTTCATTTTTTGTTCTCAGAAATTAAGATTTTAATGGTTTTTCTTCCTTCAAGGCTTGACACAGTGCTTAAAAAGTTCTGGAAATCAGCTGGTTTAGTTCCTATACCACAAAGGAACAGGGTGTTCACCTATGAGCTTTCAATTGATGCTATCCTGTACACAAGTGCTTTAACTTAGAGGGAATTATTAAATGAGGCCTTGAAAAGCTTTAGCAGAAGAAATCTTATGTATGGAACAGTTTAGATTCATTCAAAGAATGAATGCTGAAGATGTTGAAGGCACTTGCCCTGCTGATAGATGGAATCCAGCCTGTCTCACAGTGGAAATGTGCTTATGCAAAGAGTGTGTTGATGAAAGCACCATCCCAGAAAATCTTCCAGCCTCATGGTTAAGTTCTGGGAGGTGGCAGAGGGTGGATTCCTATGTGTTTAGGCAGAGGGAATAGGGTTGTGCTCTCCTGCTTTCTGGGTGAGTAAACAAACTCTTAAGCTACTGCATGAAAGACATAATGTCTCTACCAGTTTGATGACTCAATCTCTGGTGTATTTTTCCATCTGAGACTGGCAAATTTCGCCCAGATTTGGCATTTCCAAGACCTAAACGGTCTGACAAGAAACCTGGAGAGGGGCTTTG
>NW_009943666.1:0-369 GCF_000696875.1 Nestor notabilis
CTATGGCACTGCTGTTTCCCAGGGACCCTAGCAGCCCCGCGAGTCAGCGAACCCACGAGGTTCAGCCCCGGAGCTTTCTTTGTGCTCCTCTCTTCTAATATTAGAGCACATATTGAAACGATAAACACAATGAAAAGCACAAAATATTTCATCAGTGTTGTAACTGTATATTTCCTTTATTCTGAAGAAATATCAAGTTTTGAAAAGTGCACAGAGGCAGCAACTTCTGCTTTGGACACCGCTCGCGTTTTAAAGACTGCGTTGTTATATGTAAATCTAAAGACAATTTTTAAAAAAAAAACATTAGATGTCAGAAAAGGGGGGAAAATCTTACCGTCCACAGACTGCTGCAGGTTCCAGCCCAGCCTG
>NW_009943666.1:387-595 GCF_000696875.1 Nestor notabilis
GCTGCGAAACAAATTTTTTTTTTTTTTTTTTTTTTTTTTTTTTTGAAAGTCTGCAAAACTAATTTCCCACAAAATAGGACTCAATTTCCGTTTAAGAAACTAGCTCTTGCAAATCTCATACAATTGCTGATTTTTTCCAATAGCAATTGAAATTCACTTCATGTTTCGCACGTGGACCCAAGAATTTAGACTGAAATTGCAGGAGCAC
>NW_009943667.1:0-243 GCF_000696875.1 Nestor notabilis
CAATATAAAAATATAATAACCAATAACTGGGCAGAACAAGATGATCTTCTCTGCTTAATAATGAGCCGGACTGGCTTTAGTTGGGCCAAAATGTCTGCCAATGTGGCAGCCAGCAGACTTATGATCAGAGCTCAAAGCAAGTCATACAATAGTTTTAACTGACAATTCAACATCCTCTCCTCTCCTCTCCTCTCCTCTCTTCCCCTTCCCTCACCTCTACTACTGATATGTTAAACTCTGTGA
>NW_009943667.1:265-12066 GCF_000696875.1 Nestor notabilis
CTCTTCCCCTTCTCTAACATCTAATCCTGATATGTTAAACTGTGTGAAAAGCAGTGAATGGTGCATGATAAAGTAAGACTAGGACATGTGCCTCCCAGTGGGCTCAGCTGTCCAAAGGATCTCAAAACCCACACTTCTTCCCAGTTGCTGACCAGCTTTTTCCCCAAGAGCAATGTTGAATGGCAGATACAACTGCTTAGCAGAGCATGGATCTGGTTGTAGCTGTGGTGTAGGTTCATAGACTGTAGTCATCTTGGCTAGGATATAGTTAATTTTCTTCATAGGAACATAGAATCATTTGGGTTGGAAAAGACCCTTGAGATCATCGAATCTAATCACTAAACTATGTCACCAGGTGTCACATCTACACTTCTTATAATACCTCCAGGAACGGTGACTCAACCGCTTCCCTGGGCAGCCTTTTCCAGTGCCTGATAACCATTTCAATTATTTATGTAGGTGCAATAATTTCTTCTGAACCAATTCAGAAGAAATTGTTCTTCTTATCCAAACTAAACAGTTGAGGCTATTTCCTCTAGTCTTGTTATTTGTTACTTGGGAAAACCAGACTAACACCAACCTTGCTTAAGACCTTGCAACTGGTATAGGGCTGTTTTGGGTTTGAGCTGAAAGCAGTGTTGGTAACACAGGGATGTTTTAGTTACTGATGAGCAGTGCTTACACAAATTCAAAGCCTTTTCTGCTCCTCAACCCACCCCACCAGCGAGTATGCTGGGGGTGCACAGGGAGTTGGGAGGGGACACAGCCAGGACAGCTGACCCCAACTGACCAAAGGGATATTACACATCATATGACATCATGCTCAGCAATAAAACTGGTGGGGAGGCTGCTGCCTGGGGACTGGCAGGATGTTGGTCTGTTGGTGGTAAGCAACTGTTTTCATTTTCATCAGGTTTTATTTTCCTTCTGCCCTCCCCCCACCCCTTTTTTTTAATTATTTTTTCTTTTTAATTATTAAACTGTTTTTATCTCAACCTTTGAGCTTCTTTCTCACTTTTGCCCTTCCAATTCTTCACCCATCCCACCAGGGGAGTATGCCAGGTGAGTGTTGGGACTAAGTGGTGCTTAGTTGTTGGCTGGGTTAAACTACAATCCAGTCTCAGTGGAAAGCCAGTGCTGCAGTGCTTATCAAGAAACACACAAACCTGGCATATGAGTCTTGCTCCCCAGTGTGAGACTTCACATGACTGCTTACGATGAACTTTGGAGAAGTGTCTCAGAGAGATGACTGTCAGGAAGGCAAGACCTATAGCTTTAGGTGATGTGACATTCCTATTGTACATAACTACCTGATCAGAGGATGCCAAACTAAGGTAGATGTGTTGGACCTTGCAGCTAAATAGATCTTTGGCTTTCTTAACTTCAGAAGTAAACATTAAGTATTTAATGTGTATAGATAGACTTGAGGTACTTATTCTTGTCATCTTTGCTTGGAAGTGCTGTTAATGTTAATTTATAATGCTCTGTGGTGCACCTATTGTGTATTGGCCTGTTGTCAGTCCCTGTCTGGCTATACTGGCAGCCTACTAGGAGTCTGAGCTTTGCAACATCTGTTGTCTGGAGAGAGAATAAGCCTAGATCTCCTGAGCAGAGGATATCTCTGAAGCATCATTGTACCCGTGGTTGTGCAAAACTTGTATTTGTACATGGTGCTCTTCAGCTGCTTTATAAATTCAAGGCATTTGAGAGAAGTAGTGTTAAAATATTTATTTTTTAAAAGTTAAGTTTGGAAAAAAAGGCTGAGAATGTGAGACATGGTACATGGATAGGAAAATGCAGAAACAGAAATACTACCAAGCTATAAATTTAGAATTACTGGGAATTGTGGAGAGGAATTCTAAGAGAGCTCTATATATACAGGTTAACTCTCTTAACAGGTTAACTCTCCTTTACATTCCATCTGGCTGGTCTTTCTTTCTTATCTAGTGTACCCTCTGGTTGGTACATCATCCAGGTTATGGCCTTATTTGCTGTTCCATTTTGTTTAAAAAAGCTGTACTTCAAACAACCAAATCCATGAAGTTTATGTTCAGCAGTAAAAGTGTCCTTGTGGTGAATGTCATTCTTCTAATCCAAGACTGTCAGAGGAAAATGTATGGGCTATTTTAGAATTTTCAGACTTAATACGTGCAATACCAAATAGTTTGCTTCAGAAAAATGAAAAAAAAAGTATATCTAAAAATATATACATCTACATCTCTCCACAATTCATTTACTACTGCTAAGTATTTCCCGATTTACATGTTAATCCATTTTAGCCAATAGATATTACAAGACCACCTGGGAAAAATTCCACTAGATAGGTAGTCACTGCAACATTGGAAACCCACAGTTCAGCCAAGTATTCTTCTCATTCCTGTTTTAAATAATAAGTTTTAATAATTACTAATTAATAATAAATAATAATTTTTAAATAATAAATAATGTGACCATGTTAATGTCAAATACAGGACAGAGTTGTGAGTTCAGTCCAGAATACAGGATTTGCAAGCTCCCAGCAGAACAGTCATGCTTCCACTTCTTTCTTTTGGGCTAAAGAAATATTGCAAAGTGACCCTGTTTGAGCACTGCACTATTGTCATGCCCAGTTATCTGAAAACAATGACATTAAGAGATTTTAAAATTAATATTCTTTTCACTTTGAGGTTTTTCAAGTTACTCTGGGTAACCTGAGTACAAGTTTTCTTTCAAGAAACTTCTATTTTTTCACTCTCAGTGTTTGGAATTAAAGGAAGATATCAAATATCATTTCTTTTGTGGGAAATCTGCAAAAATTGGACAAGTGAATTTTAAAACATACTGTTATTCTCAGCGAGAGCAAAACCAGAATATACAGATAATTTTTTGGTTAGCAGCTTCTTTAATCTTTTCTTCTGCATTTAAGAACTATAACATGTCTTAAAATTTGAAGTGAAAAGAGACTCTTTCTGCAGGACAAGCCAAATAGACCACAGTGCATAATGAGAGCAGGACCTTCTTGCCCAAGAAGCCAATGCAAGCCCTCTTACAGAAGCCTGATAACAACTGACAGAAACAGTCACTTCACTGCAATATTCACAGTATATCTGGATGGTAAGCTGGCCATCCAAGCATGTCCTTTTCCTGTTCCTTCACAGAAGTCTATGTAATGTATTTTTAGCAAAAAATTAGAGAATGAAAAGAATAGTCAGGTCACTCAGTCTGTTTCATAAGCACGGCACTCTCTCCTGAGGCATATTCTTCAGCAATGCCTAATTCAGCAGGGTGGCTTTGATGTTTTCCTTCTCACTCCTTCTTTTTTCCATGCTACAAAATACACGTATGTCATGGGGTTTGGAGCAGACATATTTAGTCTTATGTTGCCTCTGCATTTCTGTCCACAACTGTGCCCACATGATTATATGAATGACTTTTCTTCGGTCTGATAAACTATCCTTACCTAGGTATGTCAGTTTAAAAATTCACTTTAAGAATGCACCCAGGAGCATTATTTCCACACATACACCTCCAGTTATCCCCAGCACGTTCTGGTCTCCCACCAGCGCTGCCATCATGTCACATTATTGTGATTCACTAAATATGTAGGCAAGTGTTACACCGAGAGTGACTCAGCAGCAATAGGGATGTTATTCACTTTTTTTGCATGTCTACAAGATACGTGTCTGTGGGATAACAACAGAGAGAAAGATACACTGTTTGTGTCACTTAGGATGACGGGAGCTGGAACTCCAATTTACAGTGAAGTGTTTCTATGACATTTACATCCACTTTTTATGTTTTAATGTGACAAAAAATGTTGAGACTGCCACAGCGTGTGTGTGTGATTGTGTGTCTGTCTGCAGTGTAAATGCTTTGCCGAGACAGCAGGGTCACTTTAAGAGGTCTCCATTTCCATCATGGAAAGCATAGACACTGCCAGTGCCAAAGTCAGACCACTGAGGTCCCTTTATGACAATGTAATATTTATGACAATATAAACACTAGAAGAAGTCTGACAGGGACAGTGAAAAATATGGGCTTCTAATCTGTTAGTCTACTACCAGTTTTTCATGTGGCTTTGGACATCTCTTGCTATCTCCTTTCATATCTCCTTTCATAGCGTGTTTTATTGGCTTTTCAGGGAAACACTTTCCCTTTCTACTTGTTTATAGACTGGATAGTCTAAGCGGGGCCCTGCCCTCAGTTTCAGCCTTTAAGCTCTGCCATGGAACGAAGACCTGTAATAGACACGTTTACTAGCCTCTCCATTAAAATGCCTTTTGTGAAATCCATTTGATGGAATTGTTTCACAATTACCTCGCAGTAAAAACCCAGCACTTTTAGAGATGGAAACAAGCCGACATACAAATATGTTCATCTGTATTTATTTAAAAAATAAAGGCACTTTGACTGCCTTTACCCAATTTCCTACACTGTTCTCACTAATTAATGCTTTCAGTACAGATAACAGCTACAATTAAAAGTTGTTTTAGAATCTAAAATCAAAACACCAATCTAGGATTGAAATAAGAACTCCTAAAACAAATGTGAAAAAACATTCAGCTGTAAAATCACCTTATTTGTTTGGCTTTGTGGGGTTTGGCAAGGGAGAGAAAAGCAGGGGATTTGTTTCTTTTTTTGAAGTAATAAAAAATATATGAAACTAAAGTAGGAATCGGGCTCTAATGTTAGCTGCAGCGAAGGCACTGGTACATAATTCATCACTCCACTAATTCAGTCTGGCAGATGATTATTTCACATGTGTGGCAGGATGTGTCTGACACTTTGATTTAGAGTCTTCTCCAACATTTTCAAGGAAGTGCATAAGGGTTTTACTTCCTCCCCCATAACCAATTTTAAATCCATATTGTGAAATACGGACTTAAATTATAAAGTTCCTGATATGTGAAAGCAAACTGATTCAGAAAAAGCATGTACATTCACACTTATATCCTCCTAAAGATGTTGGAATTTGGGATGACAAAATGTCACCACCTGCCTAGTAGTGAATCAGAACCAGAAATACCTTTGTTGGAGGTACACTTCCGTATCAGGTGATGGTACAGATGAAAAGTTGCCTGGCAAACTCTCTGTGTGGAATGGAAAAATTATAATATAAGGTAACAAAAACAAATAAATGTTAAGGTCCATTAACGTCCATCTTCTAATTGACTGTGCAGTTTTTAATTTCTTAAATATGCAATGTTACTTCATAAGGCATTTTAAAAAAAATTTATATTTATTTTTATCATTCTGATGTTTCTGTATGCAAAAGGTGATGTAAGTTGCTCAAGGAACTCATGATGGCAGCTGCTTTTTATGCTTTGGATTTCCTGAGAGACTGCAGCATCAGAGGTGATTGATAGAAACTGGTTCATGTTGGGCCTCCAGCAATGTTTAAATAGTTTACTCCACACATGGAATATCAGTGAGGTGCAGATCCAGCAAATCCTATACACCAGATAGATATAAATTGAGAGAGTTCTTTGAATCGTAAGGTACATTTAAGAAAATTTGGTAAACCTGTTCCTGAAAATTCTTGCTGAGAAATCCTGGTGTGGATCTTTTTATATTGTAGTTTACCACTTTCTATTCTCATGTTGGAAGTTAAGTAACAGTTTTTGTTAAAATGAATAAAATTCCCTCTGATTGAGTCTAGATAACCAAGAAAACATTTGGATTAGCAATGAATGTGATTTACATTCACGGTGTCTTCTGAATTGCACTATTCAACCTAACTGAAGGATTTTCATTGTCTTCATGACGTTTATGCCTTGAGCTGAGCATACAAGTCTTCTACTGCCCACAGATCCATAACCTGACCAGGAATCAAACTTCAGGAGCCAAAGCTGTCTACATAAACAAATAAATAGTCATTCTAGGTTTTCTGATACTTCCATTTTCACAGTTAATTCATATTAGGAAAATTGGAAAAGATAAAATAGACTTTGCAAAGTATGACCAGTGGCAGTTTATCTAATTATTATTAAATTATTAATGATCAGATTAGTTACAAAAATGCTGTCAGTGCGAAAGCCTTCATTCATGCCTTGACTGGCAGCTAAGCTAGACAGCTTGTCTCCCTGAGCACAGCATAGTCAAAGGTAAAATCTTTTCACTCCAGAGGTTGCATAGAGGATTTAAGATAACAAAGTTCCCAATTTAAACCACGAAGTTGCTTCTTTTTAAAGGGTGAAAATAGCTTCCTATTTCTTCCATGATGCAGAAAATTCATAAACACTATGTGTTTGTCTCAAATATAAACTATTTTGAGACTGATTTTAAAACATTAAAACCTATGGTAGGAACAAATCTACTTGAAAGTTTATGACTTCTTCTGTGAGGGGATGTAAGGTAGCATGGCTTAATGATTTCCTATAATCTTGAAATCTGTCTGGAGGAAAGGTGCTGTCAGGAAGGAGAAGTTATTCCTTACATATTGATTGGGTTTCCAGACCTGAGTAAAATTAAATGTTCTGAAAACTATCTTACTTGAATTACAGGATCTATATGTCCTCACGCTCTGTTCAAGAACTTTGGACATGCTGGCCAAAACTTTCAGAAATACTTGGTTTTGATCTCTTCAGTCCTCAAAATTCACTCCCTTTGCATCTGTCTTTAAGATCTCCCAGATTTTCTGTTTCCTGTTTTCACTTTTCATTGACAAGCATCTGGAGGCTTTTTTGCAAGCCAAGCGCACATTCTGTATCCTATAATATTAGAAATTGAGATACTCCATCTTGCTCTAGTTTCTAATTCCCGTTCCTGCTTTCCTCTTTTCACATTTTGTAACCAATTACAATAATCATAATTACCATACCCTATCTTGCTTAACATCAATTTACATTTTATGTAAAAGCAACCACACAAATGATGTAAATGTCCTGAAAGCAGATCAAAGCTCATTCTTCCATTGCAGAACGTTTTAAATTAACATGACTTACAAGTTGTACTGTGGGGCTGAATTAAACTCAGAAAAAAGAAGAAATTTTGGATTGAGACTGACCATCTGTTTTTAAGTCAATGGCAAAAAGAAAATGCCAGGTTACTTAAGGACAGCATTTTCAGCCTGAATTATCTTCCTTGGGGTCTTGTAGCACTAAGACTGTAAGCTAAGTTACCCAGACTTATTGTGTATATTTCGTAGCACTTCTCTCCACTGGTTTTTTTCCCCAAAATAACAAATATATTTGTTTGCACTCAGTAGTAAAAAACATTAGCCCCAGACATATTCAGTTTGAAAAACATAGATTGCCAGCCAACCACTGGGATGATTTCATTATTTAATTTGGGTTACTTTAATTATGAACTACACTTGGCACAGGAGGGTTTTTGATGAAGATGGAGAATCACTGCAACCAGTTAGTCTTCCTTAATTTCAGGGAATACAGTTACAAGATGATGAATATGAAACAGCAAATTTTATTGCAATAAGACTAAAGAAAAGTAGTTGTAAGAATGAAGAGACATAAACTATGTAATGTGAGGGGACACGTAAAATATTAATTACATTAATAATTACACAAAATGTAAGAGGTTATATTAACATAAATTACACAAAATGTAAGAGGTTATATTAATTTTAACTCACAGTTGTTTAAAGCTGGAGGTGAATATCCAGGAACTGTTTCTTATCCTGAAACAAATACATAAAGAAACTTTGGCCAGGTGCACTGTGCTAGATCATGAATACTGATGCAAAAATCTACTGTAGACTTGCGTACATACACATCTGAATTTTGTCTCTTCATTTCTGTTATATAAAAACATACTCCCTTGCACTCAGGCTTGTTATGTTCAGTACCTCGATGTTAAGCGAGTAAAATGTTTAGAATAAGTTTTTAACAGGCTGTTTATAACAACTGTTCTGGTATCCTGTTTCCTCTGGTGGCCAGAATCAGATGCCCAGGGAAGGGTGTAAGTACAGAGGAAGCAAATGTGATTTCCTCCTCTTAACAATCTTGGAAGCTCCATCCATTTTCATTTCTTAGACTGCCCAAGAGTGACCCTGTTACGAATTCGTATTTTCCTTACCATCTTCTAAATGTGCTCATAGAATATTAGATCACATTGTTACACCTTTGAAGTCCAATTTCAAAAATTTATCTTTGAGGCTGGCTCTGAATTTTGTGGTAGGGGTTAGTAATACATTTGGTTTGAAAAGGCATTTTCATTTTGGGTTTCTTGAGTTTCTTTAAAATAATTCAGTTCGAGTTTGTGCTGAACTAAGTCAAAGCTGTGACGGTTTATTAGAGTACTCTTAAGGAATAACCTATTGAGTTACCTTTTCTTGCCAGATAATTGCCTCATTAATTTTATTAGATACTGAGGGTACAGGATTTTAGCATGGACAAAACAAAAAAGAGCTTACTAGTGCATTCCTAGAAATGGAGAGGCAAAGTGCAATGGTTAGTTCAAATAATCTTTCAAAGCTACTTTTAAATTATTCCCTCAAATCAATTCTCCTCCTCGCTGTATTTACAGTCCGATTTTGCTAGCAGGTAAATTTGTACAATTATCCTACTTTTATGTGTGTTAGTGGCTGTGTGGAAAAGTATACTCTATATCTGCAAAGAGTCACACTCCATTTGGCAGCTAAATGGGCAAAAGAAAGATGTGCTTTGTGGTCTGTGTCCAATTGACACAGCTTGAAATTTGAAAAGTGTTATTTATGAGCAGCTACTCATAACAATTCCACTTACAGGATGGGAATTATTGCCATGCCTTGGACAGAGTCCTGTGAATGTTAATTCAGATGCATATGGACAGATTAGTTGTTTTGAGTTCGTCTGAGCAGTTTACTTACGCAAGCAAAGGAAGCTGTTCAGTCCTCTGCAGCCTTGGAGCACGTTTAGTGAGCTGCAAACATCAGTGACCAAATGCTGTGTCTGTAAAGCTCTATCAAGGGAGCTCACCTCTGCTGTAAAGCACTGCAAAAGAGACTCTGACAGATGTTTAACAGCTGGGAGTTTTACTGCTTTCTTTCTCTCTGTCCCTATCCTCCCTATAACCTGTGAGAAAACACAAGTGTGGAGACTATAAAGAAGGATTGCTAAAAAAAGAGACTGTCAAGGCTCTCACAGCATCCCTCTTCCCCTCTTGGAGCCTGGGCTGGAGGGGCTCATCACCAGTTCACAGCCTTTACTATTTGGTTCCCACCCGAGCACCAGATCCCTCAATGCCATAACTATGCGTGGCCCCAGACCTCTGGCTCTTGAGTCTGGATCCTGACCCTCACACACTCACTGATGTCCCAGACCATTCCCCATCCCCACGGAGGTGCCCAGGGCTGGGGCTGCCCCAGCTGCCCCCAGCCTGTCCAGCCCTGGCTAAGGGGACAGGCCCTGGATGATGGGCCTGTCCTGACACCCCCAGGAGACCCTGACACCCCTGACCTGCAGTCTAAGGAGATGCCAGCTTTACCAGCTCCCTGCCAGATTTGTTGGAAATCTTGGCTTTGCATTTAAAGCACTGGGAGTTGTGATCTTATTACTCAAATGGAATAAAAATGCATTTTTTTAATTCAAGAAGGGACAGCTCCCTAAAAAGTACAGATGTTCACTTCTTAATAACTTCCTTACTAATAACTTAATTATTAGTTAATTAATTACTTAATAACTTCCTACTTACCATGGAAGTAGGAATTTGTAGCTATTACATACACATAGCTCATTTGTTTCCAGCTTTTATATGTTATCCATTATTCAGGATGAGTATACTGATTGAGAAATTGATATATGTGAACATATCCATCTTCCTGCCCAGTGAAGAGGATCTAACAAAATACCTATAGCCGTGCTAACTTACTATATCATCTGAGTCACTCACAAAAAGACCCGAGCTATCCTTCGACTCTCAAGTATGGCAGAAGAATTTGGTTGAGCCTTCAGGTGAATGGAACTTACATCCTTGTTCGCTTAGAAGCAACTATGTCTGCTTTATTGTGCTTGATTAGAAACTCCTCACAAAGAGCTAGATCTTAAAAATTAAAAAGCATTTTCAATTTGCTGACAGCAATTGTGTGTTTCCATCATATTTACTTTCAACTTTTAATCTTGCATATTCTTTAGTAGCACTCATCCTCCACACTCATTTTTTTGTGTATATCCAGTTTATTATACAGTATCCTCAAGCTGTGGGCTGGAGATAAAACAGTGGCTCAGCCTGGCATGGATGTGCCTGCTAAGAAAGAGGGACTACTTTATCAGCTTGGAGGCTGCATATCATGTGACACTCCTAATCAGATATTTTATCTTTATGAGTAAACAAAATGCTGATCGTAAAAATGATCAGAAATGTATGCATTCAAACCAGTAAACAAGAATGCTCTGTAGCCCAGGAATTACGATTTTTTTGCCATAACAAATAAAAGGCTTGCACTGACCTGACACTGCAGGGTGTCAGAACATGTCTTGCTTTGTCTTGGAATGGTTACAGCATATTTTAACATTCATCTGGTGGCAAAGTGACTATTGCTTCATATGTGTATTTGCTGAAGCTTTATAAACACCAAGAATGGTAAAGATCTGGCAAACCTGGGGAGTCACCACCTTGCAAGAAACAGCCTTGGTATCAGCTGAGGCTAGGAGGAACAACTTTCAGACTTCAGCAGAGAACAAGTAATAAGAAGGCAAACTACAATGAGAAAACATGTAAATATAAGTCCAAGTGAACCCCAAGAGAGAAGAGGAAGAAACTGCCACACACTGTGAACATCACCCTGACAAAGGGAGGGGAGGTAAGGTTCAGACTGGACTTTAAGAAGCGTTTCTTTACAGAGAGGATTCTAAAACACCAGAACAGGCTTCCCAGAGAGGTGGTCAATGCCCAAGCTTGTCAGGGTTCAAAGGCAATTGGACAACACTCTTAAGAACATGCTTTAACTTTTGGTCAGCCCTGAAGTGGTCAGGCAGTTGAACTAGATGATCAGTGTAGGTACCTTCCATCTAAAGTACTCTAGTCTACTCTACTCTACTCTACTCTACTCTACTCTACTCTACTCTACTCTACTCTACTCTACTCTACTCTACGCAGACTTCAACTCATCATAACTGACAAAGACTGACAAGTCAACAAAACCACCACCCCGACTCCTGCTTGAAGTAAACTGCACCTGCTAAACTTAGGAAAAGAACATGGAAAGGATGACCATAATGCCAGAAAAAAGGGAGGGCTATAGGAAGAGGTGTTCTGTGTAATTATTTTAACTCCATCATGAATATGAATTGCTGTTTCAATTAGGTAACTTGAACAATTAGACTCTTAAAATGTTAACTCATCTTGAATGCTTTATCTCTATATACGCAGTGTATCTCTCTTGCCAGTAACAATATTTTATATGATACACACCATACCTTGAAATCCAGCCTCAGAATCAAGCTGAGATATGGCTGTAGAACATATCTGTATTTGTTTATATGATGTTGAATTTCAGTTCTCATAAATATATTTTTAAACGGTGATGCTCACAACCATATTTCTGCTAGGCTGGCCTATTACTCAGTCAGTTTTCTTGTCCCTAACATACGTAGAGAACACCCACATCTACATTTAAAATACACTTGATAAATACAATATCATGAGGAATGAGGAAGTGATTCGGTAGCACTTGCCCTTTTACTCATACTCAGGATGGGAAATAGGGTGGGATGACTGAGTGGGTTAGACCATTTATCCATCTGTCTTTATTTTGCAGGAGTTATGTTGCAATACAGCACTTATTTCTCTGCCATATTTAGTCTAGCTAGCTGTTCTCTTGTCCTTTTATAAGTCCAATTCTTGGAAGCCCTAGGCATCACTCAGTGGATAAAGAACTGGCTGGA
>NW_009943668.1:0-573 GCF_000696875.1 Nestor notabilis
CCCCAGCTCCTGACGGGACGGGAGGAGGTGCAGGGGCAGCACTCCCAGTTCGGTGTGCAGCAAGGTAACATGGCCTCTGTTCTGTCAGCGGGGCTCCCAGGTTGGCACGGCTGCTGAAAAGCCATCTTCTGCACTCGCAAAACAGTCCCAGGTTTTAAGATACTTCAATTAGTTTTCAGCGTTTTCTCAATGAAAGCCCTGCAGCAGGCAGAAAGTACGTATGTATGTATGTATGTATGTATGTATGCGTACATGTGTACATCTATCGGAAATCATGAGGGAAAGCAGAAATGCCAAACTCGGACATCAGAGCACTCCTTTTCGATGCCTATGAGAGGTGCCGGAGGGGCACTCATGCTTTTACCGACTAAAAATCAGAACTGCTCTTTAGTGAAAGGTGTGGATTTGACCAGGGCACTATGACTGCTTTACTTGATGAGCCTGGCTACTGCAGCACATGAGGATTAGGTGTGAGCACCATCACCTATACCGCCGAAGCACATGAGCTGTCAATGCCGTGCCTGCTCCGTGTGCTAACGGAGTGCTCTGACCACTGGGTTTCTGGCAGTAGAG
>NW_009943668.1:584-9424 GCF_000696875.1 Nestor notabilis
GCTGAACATGGAACAATGTTGTCCGTCATGTGGTCAGATCTTCAAGCAGCGTAAATTAATAGCGTGAACTATGCAGCTATATTTAGCTTTTATCATTCGGTGAAATGCACACATGGCTGCTTAGTATCAGCTTATATTTAAGGGTATAATTCCAAGAACTTGTGTTCTCCATCCAAGAGAATGATCCAGTAAAACAGCTGTGTTCATCAAGAATAAAAGAGCTGTTGGTAACAAGGAAAAGTAATTGAAAAATGGGAAAAAAAGCTCTCTCTGAAGCTAACCTTTAGCTCCTTAAAATAAAAAATGAAAATTATAATAAATGTTATCATATTCAAGGCTCAATGCAAAACCAATCTTTTCCCCAGTTGTCTTTCTCTTTTATTACAATAAAAGAGAAAGAACAAAGCAGAGAATGAAAAAATGTTGCTGAATCATCATAAATATTGTAAGAGATTCATATTCCCTGGAGCAAATACCTAGCTTGATAGTCACCTCCTTGAAACTCAGTATTTCTGATTGAACTTCTCTCCCATTGCGAAAAGAAGGAAACTCGATGTTTTCCAGTCAATATCCTTCTGATAAGTACAACCTGCAATTCAATAACCTGGGAACCCACAGTGGAAAATTGGAAGTATTTGGGACAGAGTTAAGGACACCATTACCACAATTAATCCTTAATACTTTAAAACGATGCAAAAGACCAAAACCAGAATGAGCCCAAAAGGATCTTAATAATACTTTGAGAATTATTGTTTCCAGCAGGATTCTGGAAACACTGAAAAATCCAGGAAAGCATCAACACACTGCATTTCCATTAGTATTTGCAGAGATACAGCTACACCCAAAAAGGTAGAGACAGGGGGAAAAGGGATTCAAAAACACTTGAAGGAAAAGGTCTCAGCTTCTAGAAGTAATAAACCTGGATATTGTGCTCAGGGCAAGGTCCCAGCCTCTCTTCTGGGATGAACAGATTTTTCATCCAAGCCCCTGCGGAAAGTGCTGTATAGGTAACCTGCCCAATTCTTCCCAGCTGTGGGACAATGGTATATGAAACACTTTAGGAAAAGATCAACATAATACTGGGAATATTTGCTGGGTTCCCCTTTTGTTTCCATCTGGCTTTACTTCACTTTTGTTTTCCCTATTTGTCTCCCGCAGCAGACCTGAACATAAATGCCTGCACAATGTGGGCTTCTTAATGAATATCGTCTAAGGAACAAAGTAGCTACAAATTATGAAGGGCAGCGTTAAGGGTAATTACCCTGCCAGCATGCTGAGGATACAGGGCCCACACAGCCAGTTGGTGCATCAGCCATATGATGGCAAAACTGGCTACAATCCCGTAAGTTTCCTTCCTTTCTTGGACAGATGAGAGCTTTTGAACTGCCTGGGGGGCAGTGAAGCATCCCAGCTTAGTCTTGGACCATTACAAATTGTGTAGGAAAGACTATTTGTTGGAAGGAAGCTTTAGAGTTTAGAGGGTGATGTTAAATGAGGAAGAAAACAAAAAGTCAAGGAGACGTGCACGTAATGTACTACTAAGAAAATGAGAGAAATGAGTGCAGGATGAACATGAAGTAATCACTCTGAATCACAGAATAAAATAAGCATAGAAATACGGGCAAAGGATTGACTGCTCCTGTATCTACTACACCCTGTGGAAGTTTTGCTATAGATTTTTGCATCTGCACATTCACGACCTCCATGGCCCAGGCTGATACTGGCCATAATAGCAGGACATCCGTTTAAAGCTACTGTGCTACTGCATATAAAATTCCAAAATAGAGACTGTAACCCCAGCACAACCACTGATTTCTGATCACAGCTTGCTGCTTCTACCTGGGATGCTTAAGACTGTGGCCCAGGCTATCAATCCCCTGCTTTAACCGCTCGATCACGTGTGCTGGCAAAGCTCCCAGCAAAGGGAGCAGGTCAGTATCTGATTTTTGCTGGCCTCTCCTGGAAAAGCTATGGGAGGTTGCTTCAGATTAATTCTGTTCCTTGCAGCTCTCAGTTAAACAGGCTGACGCTGGGTCTGCTGCGAAGAGGCGGGGGGAAAGAGGCTTTTGTAGTATAACAATGCTGTGTGCCGATGTGCAGTGGGCAATTATGTAACCAACGCTAAATCTTTCTATAATTAGAATAAGCACCTAGTTAGAGTGATCAGAGCTCTTTTGTGTGAGCCTGCACAGGGTACAAAAAAAAGAGCTTGGCTAGAAAGAAAGATGCTGGCTTGATTTCCCTTTCCCTTTCAACTGATGAATAAATTAAATCTCAGATTACCCCAAATTGCTGTGAAAGACAAAAAGCAAAAAGCGTTTCCTTTTCATTCTTGCTGAAGACATTTGCATCCCAGGTGTGAATCTCATGAAATGCAGAAACAAACTCAAAGTCTCAGGCCTTTCTGTCTCAAGCACCAGAGCAGGAGGAGCAGCCAGACTGCCTGAACAGAGGACAGGTTAGCATGAGCCTTCTCTAATGAAAATCAACCTCTTTTTTGGATTTGCTTTGGTGAAGAGTATGACAAGGTATCTGGAAGGTCTCATTTATACCAGACATTCCTCATGTACAGGAGGAGACATGGGAAAAGAGATCAAAACAGTCCCAGAAAGGTGATCCTACAATTCTGTGGACTCAGAGAACTAGCTTAACACGGAAACATGAAAAGGTATGGGGAGAAATTGCTACCAGAGCAGTGGGAAGAACAGCTTGACCCAGCAGGTTGTTCTTTACTCTTCTGATCTGTTCTGCCATTCAGCAACACAAATGTTGAGGCAGATCCATCCTCTGCAGCAATAAACAAGTTCGGCTCTTAAAATGACTGTAACAATGCCAATTCATACAAGTTGGAGATCTGGCTGGTGGGATGTGTGCTGCTAGAGATCTGTACTTCTGAAATGTTTTTATTATTTTCTGGTTAGTTCTGGTCACCAGAAGAAATATTACAAATACCTCTGGATAAGGGTTGACAGATATGCAAATCAACATGGAAGACAGGAAGCAAAACAACCTGCCTGGAGATAATTCCAGAAGAGAGCTTAACATAGTCCCACAGATCTGCTGGGCCAAACCCACCCATGTTCTTGGTCCAACTTTAAATGGAGATTGGCAGGTTTTGCATTTAGATCAGTAATGGCAAGCTCACAGCTGACTCTCGGAGCCATCAAATTTTAGAATAGGATCTTCTTACCAATCATACTGTACAGAGACACTTGGATAAGACATCTACTGACAGAAACATGCCCACTGCCCCAGGTCATTCACTCCCTTCAGGGCAGTAGTGACTAATGTCTGAATGTGACAACAGAAAGTAATGTTCTGCTTTCCAAAGCTGTGCTTTAGGTGAGCTGCAAAATCTGCTCCTACTAATATTTTGAAAAGCCTTTGCTCAACCTTGTTGCCCAGTATCAGTGTAGACAATTTGCACACCACCTCCATACATCTCTCTCTCTTATAATTTCTGCTGGCAAAAAAAAATCACCTTTATTTTGTTTGCTAAAGCTATTGGTGTCTAAAGGATGCTTTACTTTTTCCTGCAGGTTGTTGGGAAGTGTCAGTGAGGCCACCATGTCCTGTGTGAAAAGACAATGTTTATCAGCTGGGAGTGGAATGCTTCCAAAACATTTGCAAAACACCCAGGAGTCTGGAAGGTGTTACAGAAGTACATGGAATAATTTTTGCCTTTCTGAGAAAGTTTAATTTTCTACAAAGAACAAGAAGAAATAGAAATTACACCAGCCTTCCTTTCAGTCATTCCAGAGAATAAAGACATAGTTCAAAGAATTTAAAGATTTTTACAAAAGCACTAACAGACCTTCTGATCTTTTTCCCCCAGCTATAATTATTCCTTCTGAATGCTGCCTGTAACCCCTAAGGGAGTGTGAAGTGCAGGAGTCGCTGATGTGGCTGAACTTTTCCGTCTAGGTAAATCTCTTCTTTTTCATTGTTTAGCATCTTACCTGTGGCATAATTTATCCCTTGAGTTAAGAAGTGTAGTTTATTTTGATCATTTCTATCTCACAATGTGCAGTGTCTGTTAGGCATACACATATCTGATATTAACAATAGCTTATTCCATTACTTTGTATTGTCGTCTTCATTTGTTACAAGATATTTCATGAACCATTTAATTCTGTATTTGCAAATGTGAAAAGTGCTGAAGTAGATAAAAACGGTGCAGAGGATTTAACAGCCTAAATCTACCCCAAAAGACTCCTTGGAATGCATCAGAAATACCTTCTCAAAACCAGTTGCGTATTCTCATCAAACTAAATGTCCCTGCTGGCAGCCATGCCAAGCATTAAGTCCTCCGCAGAGCCTGAACTCCTTACTCACCATACAGAGGATCAATTTGGCATGATCATTTTGTGGAAAAAGGACATATACGGAAACCTGATAGCATTAATGTCCAGAAATGTTAAGCAAAAAATATTGTGGTAAAAAAAAAAAAAAAAAAAAGAAAGAATGAATCCTTCTTTCTTAGTGACAGGTTTGTATCTAGGGAAAATGTTTTTAATGACCTCAGAACCATTTCTTGCCTAATGTTTCTTTTTATCAAAGCTCTACCAGAGCAGGCATCTCTGAACCATTACCAGGTCTTTTTCAGATAAAGTCCAGTGTCCTGGGTTCAGCTATAGCAGTCATTTTTTTCTCCGTCTTAGTAGCTGGTGCAGTGCTGTGTTTTTGACTTTCAGTCTGGGAACAACGCTGATAACACCGATGTTTTTAGTTGTTGCTAAGTAATGTTTACTCTGACCAAGGACTTTCTCAGTCTCATGCTCTGCCAGGGAGGAGGGGAAGCCGCGAGGAAGCAGAGACAGGACACCTGACCCAAACTGGCCAAAGGGCTATTCCATACCACAGCACGTCATGCCCAGTATATAAACTGGGGGGAGTTACCCGGAAGGCCCAGATCGCTGCTCGGGTCGGGCTGGGTATCGGTCAGTGGGTGGTGAGCGGTTGTGTCCTCTCCCCTTGTTATTCCTCTTATCATTATTATTGGTAGCAGTAGTGGTTTGTATTATACCTCAGTTACTGGAGTGCTGTTATCTCAACCCGTGGGAGTTAACATTCCTCCGATTCTCCTCCCCATCCCTCTGGGAGCAGGGGGAGGAGGGAAGAGGGGGGTAGTGAGGGAGTGGCTGCATGGTTCCAAGTTGCTGGCTGGGCTTAAACCACGACATTCAGAACGAGGAGATACATGAAGATGCGCACAGATGATTAATTCAGAGAATATTAATTTTTTTTGTCTGACGCTGTATATATTGTGGGACATTGTTTCACCTGGGTGTTCATGTATGGGCCCATATGGTTGCTCAGGCTTGCCCAAAGCAGATCTTGTAATAGTGGAAACATCTCTTCCCAAGAGACTTCAGCTTTGATTAGAAGATAACAAGGGATTGAAAAGTGAGCACCTCCCACAGTTTCCCAAAGGTTAATCACTCTGTGTTAAATATTTCTGCCTAATTTCTTGTTGGAATTTCCCTAATTTCCACTTCCAGTCACTGGTTCTTGGTTTGCCTTCCTCTATGAGATAAGAGCACATTCAGGTCTTGCATTTCTAACTTGTATAGGTACATATAGAGGATAGTTAGATCAATACTTCTTAATCTTTGTGTAATGAGCAAACCATACAAAATGTTTTCATTTGCTCAGTTGAATAATTTCTCCTTGTAATGTGATTGACAATAAAGACAATAAAAATGAGTTCACCTTATTTTAATCTGACAATGTAGCATTTACCTTTTAAAACTTCACCGCAAAAAAAGTTTACTTACTGTATTTCCCCTACACTTCCAACTGACACTAGCCTTACATTATGTTTGTAGTCTTCTAACCCTCTCCTGTCTTCTGGCATTGTTTTACAAACTTCAATGCCCCAACAACAGAGTCCCTCTAGAGTTCACCACATCCCTGCTTCTACCTCCAGGGGCTGCACGAGGCTTTTTGTGACTTCATAGCACCAGAAATTCATGCTAAGCTGCTTCTCTCTCATAACCCTCCTGGATCCTTTTCAGAGTCACTGTTTCCCAAGATAGCCTGTATTTAACCCCCCATTTCTTATTTCCATATATGAATTTTGCACATTGTGGTATTAAAACACATCTTACTTACATGGATTCTACTTACCAAGTAATCTAGCTTACCCTGTATGATTCTCCTCTCAGTATTACTGACCATTTTGCCATTCATTTTGAAACTAACATATTTAATATTGATTGCAACTTGATGAAAAAGGTGACAAGTCTAAGTCCAAGTGTCCCTTCTGCTGTAATTTCCTCAGAAACACCTTTATGCAGTGCTCATCCACCACTGATCATTCCTTCGTTTTTTTAAATGCCAGCCAGTTCTCCACACAGGGAGCATACATCTTCAGGTGCTGCACCGTGCTAATCCTTTAATCATAGAAACAGAATGGTTTGGGTTGGAAAGGACCTTAAGATCATCTAGTTCCAACCCCCCTGCCATGAGCAGAGACAATCAAAACCTCATGAGAAGCTGAAGACAGAAGCAGTGAGAAGTGTACCAGGTCAGGTTCAAGGATAACTATGTGAATTATTTATTTCCTCTGGTGGCTAAACTAATAAAAAAAATAAATTGTTTTCTCATTTCAAGAAGAAAATGTAAAAAAAAAGCCAAAACGAATCAAACAAAAAACAGAACAACGAAACAAAAAAAACAATAAAAAACAAACAAAAAACCAACCAACAAACGAAAAAACAAGCCACCAAACATTTTTGACTGGCCAAACCTTTAATGTAAGCATTTTCTAGGTTTTGTATGTGATAGGTAATGCAGAGCAGGGACAAGAAGTTCTTCACAGCTGGATTTGAAGCATGTGGATAAAATAACAACTCACAGAGCCATATGCTCACAGAGCCATATGGTTTTGAATAAGCTTGTACAGCCGCTTCCTATCATATGGTCCACTCTGTCCAGTGCTAAGAGCCTTACATATTCACAAACTCAAAATTAGCCATTCTGACACCAAAATTAAACCACAGAAAATAGTTCAAGAGGAAGAAAATAAAGTATTAAAAAGAACCAGTGTTGCCTTATAGCCAGGCAGCCATAAACATCTGCAAGCACCAACAGCTCATTGTCTATAAAGAGCAAGCGACTGCACACTCCTCAAAACAGGTCAGGAAACTGAGGAAAACAAAGGAGCATCTCCCTAGTGCAGGAGCTGAAGCAGATTGCTCATCTACAATGTTACCTTCTAAACAACAATTGTGTATTGTGGCTGTCATATAAACTGTGTTGTGAAATAGCTCCAAAAGATGTATATTTGACATACAACACTAAATAATGCATCACAGCAAAGAAAGAAGGAGAAATGTCAAAGTAGGAGGGAGAAAAGACTTTTTTTTAGCTGAGACTAGTCTAACAGCTGGAGAGAGAAACACTGGCAACTTCCAGTGGTGATAGGAAGCTCCTGAATTAGGAGGCAATACTGCCAGATGTGACAATAGCAATTCTGTTGCTAAATGACTGACAGAAATGGGTAGGAGAGATGACAGATGAGTTTTGCTCAGAAAAAACACTGATAAACGATGTATGTCAAAGTCCTGTATCTTTAGCTTTGTCTGAAGTGCTCATAAGAGGCCAGCTGTCTTGTAGAGACAGGGATATATCTGTCATTCACAGAAATGATGACAGAGCTGCTGTCACCACAATGCAAAGCCAAAGTCTGATTCTCACTGGAGATGACAAGAGTTTTGGCATAGGAAGACTGCAACAGGACTGTCCTTACCTTACTCTGAATCTCCCACATCCTAGAAATTGTAGCAGATGAACTAGTCTGCCCTGCAGATTATAAAATGGCAAGTCAGGCAGAATGGCTAGAAGACTGCAAGATAGACATTTAGTCTGCCTTCTAGTCTTCCTGCCTCTTACGGTATGACTTTTTTGTTTTTAATAGACTGTGTTTGTTTCTTAACCCTTCTACCCTTTCCTTCTCTAGCCAGCTTCTGTTTCTCTTCTGGATGAACCATACCTAGCACAATGGAACTCTTCACCCTTTGATTCAGTAGATAGCAGTTATTATTAACTGAATTTCTTTGATTTTATATGGTACCACTTCAACACACATAGCAACTTATCCATGTAAAGCTCCATCTAGTTCCCACCTACTACAATTCCCTGAGAAGTATTTTTTCCTGTTCTGCATTTTAACTATAGAGGGCATCCCTTGGGTTGATTTAAAAAAACCCCCAAACTTCTGTGTAACATACGGATGCCCATTATACACAGACAGTAAGCTCCTGGCATTTGATACAGTTTTTATTTAAAATCAATACATTTTTACACCCTTTTCCAATCTCCCTTCTTCCCTTCTCTCTCTCATGTCCCGATATCTAAGTAGCAGATACCAAAGTAAAGAAACTAATGTTCCAATCCATTTGCTATGTGTTTTCTGCTTTTTACTCGGCCATGTTCAGCTGTATTAACTGTAAAGTTACCGAAGTTGTTGGAAACTATCTGAACAGACACGATGTCTGGGAATAAAAACAAACCAACCAAGATATTGTACTGAGCAAGACCCCTTTTTTCCTTTTTCTTTCTTCCCATTGTACCTCAGGGATCTATATCGCTCGTTTTTCTGGCGCAGCCTTGTCGGGATTGCGCTATTTCCATGCGGTCCATCTCCTCCGCTCTAGTTTGCAGAGGCCGGCAATGCCTGGGGAGGTATCCAAGTGGGACAGAAACGCAGTACGGGAGACCCCCCGCCTGTAGTTGGGGTGTTGTTCTTTAGACCTTGCTCTTCCGGCGGCAGATGTGGGCCCGGGGCCTGGTCCTTGAGGAGCTGCGACACACCCCGCAGCAGCTCTCAGGCCCGC
>NW_009943669.1:0-206 GCF_000696875.1 Nestor notabilis
GGCCGCATCCCGCGCCGGCACGCCAGCCACCCCGGCTCCGATGGAGAGCGCATCCCGCTGAGCCAGGCTCGGACTGCCGCTGCTACCACCGCTCTCCAAGAGACACGGACTGCACTCGATGCAATCTCCTCAGCTACCTGACTCGTGTGACCTCCGAAACGACCTCTCTAGCTCTTCACAAATAATCCTCACGGATCCTCAAACTG
>NW_009943669.1:645-2806 GCF_000696875.1 Nestor notabilis
AAAAACCAGACGACGCCAAGTCAAGCCGCGCGACGGACGCTCACCTGTAACTACCTTGCTAGCTAGCCAAGAACAGACCAGACTCACCTCTGCTCCAAAGGAAATCCAAAACCAAGGAAGATCCAAACGTCTCTCCACTGCCAAAGTTCGTTTCGTTCTGTCGTCGCTCACTTCCCCTCCCTGCAAGGCTGGATGGACGCGCCCCTGGGGCTTTACAGAGTTTCCATTCAAACAAAGCAAAAAAAAAAGGGTGTTTTTAAAGCAAACCAAGTCCCTGAGCTGCGGGAGGGGGAGACGGTGGCTGAGAACTGCAGCCGGAGCCAGCACATCTCTACCTCTGCCCGCCGCTGCCATGGAAAAAAGAAACAGAGGTTAAATGACAGATTTTGGTTTTTTCCCTTCCCGAAACCACTGGGGGTCACCTGCAGCCGGACCCCCCCCACACCCCAGCCCTGTTCTGACAGGCTGCTCACACACCCCACATTGGATTTATTTCACATGGATCTGGAAGAGGAAGAAGGAAAGGAAAGGAAAAGAAAGGAAAAGAAAGGAAAGCGAGCACCACCTCCTTCCTGGCCGAGGAGGCAGCCAAGGACGATGCCGGTTATTGTGTGTTTCTTGCACCATTGTACAAAGCGCAGAGGACGGGAGTGCAATACGGAAAGTCGCCCGGCTCCGAGAGGAGGGAAGCCCCGCACAGGGCAGGAGTGCTCTACGCTAATGTGAATGTAAATAGCGTTTTGCAGAGGTCCAAAAAGATGATGATAATAATGACGATAGTGATAATAATGAGACATTTGCCAAATAAAGGATGATGAGAATGCGCTGGAGGCTGTGGCGTGGGGGAGCGAGGCTGGACGGAGGCGAGCAGCAGTCGTGTGCTCCATAGGAGATGCAGTTTTTCCGCATTTGCAAAAACCATCCTGTGTGTTTTCTGTAGGGGAGGAAGAGGAGGGAAGGGCTTGGGGCCGGGCCAGTTGTGTTGCCAGTCACCCAGGGCCCAGTGACATGCCGTGCCAGCGCAGCAGAGCTTGGCGCATGGGGCACCACCAAGGTGATGTTACTGGATCCGTGCAACCAGCACCGAGCCCTGCTGTAGGTTTCTGTGCGCCCCAAGGTTTCAGTGCATGCCCTAGGGTGGCTTCTGTGCACCTCGAGGTCTTGGTTCATGCAGGGTTCTGTGCACCCTAAGGTCTCGGTGCTTTCCCTAGGGGGGGTTTCTGTGCACCCCGAGACCTTGGTGCATACCCTCAGGCAGGTTCCATGCACCCCAAGGTCTCAGTGCATCCCTGCAGTGGTTTCTGTGCCCCCCAAGGTCTTGGTGCATCCCCCCAGGGTGGTTTCTGTGCACCCTGAGGCTGGGAGCTTTCCTGGGTTGCCCCTTGAGAGACTGTTCACTTTATTTATGGTGTGACATAGGTAATATTGTCTATTTTTCTTATGTTTCCTGAGAAGAGGTAATATATAAGAGTATTGCAGATGCGCCTGCTGCAGGGCCACCTGCTCTTCCAGGTGTCCATCCCATCACTGCCCTTCCCACCATGTGTCCCCAGCCCTGCTCCACGCCGGGGCTCTGCCTCTCTACCTCCACCTTGCCGGGAAACTGTGGACGAGAGCATTTCCACAGGGAATTTCTGTTGGGAATGCTCTTGTTTCCACCCCCTTCTGGTTTGCTTTCTTTTCTTTAATTATTATTTCCTTTTTTTGTTGCTTTTTAATGATAAAAATACCCAACAGAACCTTGCATTGAAACCAAAAGCTGAGGGAGGGATGGGATGCGCAGTGACAGGCGGCGCTAGCAGATGTCCAAACCAGAACGACAGCTTTAAAGTGTAATATTTCCCAAAAACATTAGTTTTTAGCCACATCCCTCGCAGTGATGTGGCTGTGGCGCTGGGGAGGTGCTGGCCGGAGCTTCTGTGGGGTTTTGCTCCAAAATGGTGTTGGGGCATGTGGGGGTCCAGGGGATGTGTGCCCTGTGCCATGCCCAAGCCATGTTCTTTTGGTGGTTCAATGGGATAGGGGAGATGGTAGAGGGATGAGCATAGCTGGGAATAGGGACACCCCGGTGGCTGTAGGGTAGTTTGGGGACACGGGGGTTGGGGTGGCCGGGCATAGTCGTCTGCTGGATCACGTCCTTGTGGCCACCCATAGATCCGCT
>NW_009943669.1:2833-3244 GCF_000696875.1 Nestor notabilis
TTTCCCCCCCGGCATCACGGCTTGTGGACAGTGTTAGTGGTGTGGGGATAGAGGTCCTGGTCCTCACGGGGAGGCAGACCCCAGGATGCTGGGTGCGGCACTGTGCTGGAGGAGGTGGCAGGAGTGATGTGGCTCCAGCAGGCGAGGGTCTCTCCAGCTTCTTCCTCGCATTCCCAATCTGAAATCCCAGTGAAACCAAAGTGCCGCATCCAGCAAGGCTGGGCACCCTGGAGCAGGGTCCCACACCTGCCTGGGCTCTGCTCCATCACTGCCAGAGCCCCTTATAACTCCCTGCAGCTTCTCCATGCCCTCCTCCTCTAGGGCCCGCCGGGGTCCTCTCTTCTTCTTGGGGTGCCGCTCTGGCTCCTGGTGGGTTTGAGGTTGGGAACAAGATGCCACATTGTTAATAGG
>NW_009943670.1:0-5164 GCF_000696875.1 Nestor notabilis
CGGTGCCCCGTTTGTGCCCGGCGCTGCGTTTCGGCTGCATGAACCCAAACCCACAGCTCCAGCCTTCGCTTCCTCCCCAGGGCAGGGACGCTTCCAGGCCCCGGGAGACAGGCCTTGCCTGGGGAAGGCAGGAGGGAATCCCTGTGTACAGGAACTGGGGGCGGGCAGCTCTCCCGGCCGCTGGCTGGGGCTTTGTGCCGGAGCACAGGGCGCCTTGTTCTCTGTACCGGCGATGCTAGCCCACACCCGCGCTGGTGCACTCGGTGCCCGGAGAGGCCAGTGCGGTCGAAGGGTATCTCACACGGGCGAGAGGTGCCAGTTTTGCAGCCCACTGAGCTCTGCGGAGATCCTAAAGCAAGCGGGGAGAGAACAAGTTAACCTCTCCCCGCTGGCAGCCTGGCTCCATGAGGGGTGAGCACAGACGGTGGCATGTCCTCCATGTGCAATCATCCCTTGTCAAACCCGGTCCCAAAGTGGATTGCCGTGCCTCTTCCGTGGGGGTAGGTACGTGAGTTTGAGGCCTGTACTCTCTGCCCTCTTTATTGTCTACATGTTTTCCAGCTGATCTCAGCGGGGAAGGAAATGGCCAGTGTCTTCGGGTGCTGGTACAGGCCTGGGTAATGGCAAGTGCTTTCCTTGGAATGAACTGTGGGCTGGTAGTGGTGAGCAACAGAGACTCTCCTCCAGACGCATGCAGTGATGGAGCAGAGCACCCCAATGATCTGCAGATCTCATATTCCTCCCAGGTCTCCTTGTGCAAGCATATGCTTAGCTTTTGCTGCAGTGGTGCAGATACTTAGGGGTGAGTTAACACAAAAGATGTTTACCCTTCCCAGCAGTTGTCCCCAGCCAAACCAAATTGCTTGGCATATCTGGATCCTTGGGGAGGATCAAAGCCTCAGGACTGGGCTGGCAGTGCTCCACACTGTTCACATGTATGTGTAGTCATAGCACTGTTAACCCCAGACCATTTAATAGTATTGAATTTCGTATTTATTACATTTCTTAAATACCATATAAGGAATCTCAGTTTCCTGGGGTATTCCCAATGTTTGTTCCTAAGGCAGAGGAGGCCAACTCTCCATGTAGCCATGCCTCGTCGTTTATTCTCTTACATTACTGGGGTGTCTATTCCTGCAGTGGCAGCATCTTTCCACAGAGCTTCCTTCGGCTCTGCCTTGTGTGCAGCCTGACTGTCCACCCCGAGGTACAGCTCAGCCAGAGCAGGGAGCAAACCCCTTGCTTTTAAATCTCGCCACTTCCTTTCATCAGCAGCAACTGAATGTGGCTCTCCCCAGGCCAGGGCTGAGTCGCTATGAGTCCCTGCAACAGCCCCATCACTGTGCGAGAGCTGAGGACTCAAGAAAAGACCTTGCTTGTGATAGTGGCTGGGCCTCGCGGCTTCGGGGCGGCCCGCCCTGTGTGCTGGTCTCTGATACCAAACGGTACAGGAGTAGGGTGATCTGGGGACTACCTCCAGCTAAGCAGGGGTGTTTCTCCAGGCAGTGGCAGAGCCTCAGGCTGTGCCACTCCCTCCCGGGCTATCTTCAGCTTTGTGATCCTTTGTTTGTCCGGAGTCCCCTTGAGCCGTTCCCCAGAGCACTTCCCAGACATAACAATTAGAAGGTTTCTTTCTGCCCTGAGCCAAACAATCTTCAACATCCTGTCCCTTCACTTCTGCTGCTTTGTTCTCCGCCTGCAACAAAATCTCCTTTGCTAAGCACAGAGGCCTTTTTCCTCCTTCACTCAGCACTTCCTCTTTTGCCACCCTTGGCCCATTTTCTTCAAGAGCCACCGCACCGATGGAGGAACAGGACCCCTTTACCCAGACCCCAGCCCATGCCATGGCACAATCATAGCTGCGGCTGCCCAGCTCCATGGGAAGCAGGCATGCCCAGCCGCCACCTCCAGAAAGCTCCTGGATGCAATGAGAAGCCCAAGCTTCCTCTTGATTGCGTGGGGTTTTATTGCAGGCTCCTTGTGGGGTTCCAGTGAGGAAAGCACAGCTGTGCTTGCCTCATTTAGATTTGGTTTGATTATCAGAAAAGACCTGCATCAGCCTGTCTATCACTGGGTTTGAACATGCTGCCTCTCACCGAGGCCACCTCCAGAAAGCTCCTGGATGCAATGAGAAGCCCAAGCTTCCTCTTGATTGCGTGGGGTTTTATTGCAGGCTCCTTGTGGGGTTCCAGTGAGGAAAGCACAGCTGTGCTTGCCTCATTTAGATTTGGTTTGATTATCAGAAAAGACCTGCATCAGCCTGTCTATCACTGGGTTTGAACATGCTGCCTCTCACCGAGTGCAAGCTTCTTGCCTTTCATTTCTGGGATTTCACTTCTAAATATCGAGTGATTCCACAAATGTACGGGTCATTTAGTTTCAGGTGTTTTCCTCTCCTCTCCTCCTTTCTGGTCCGTGCCCTGGGATTATAACCATGAGCATGCACAACGCCCTGGGATGGGCCCGTGGCACTGGAGACGGCTGGGAGATAAGCGGCAGCTTGGCAGCAGTCCTCCAGCTCTGTCGTGCCACAGAAAGGGATGGCATCGGCAGCAGCAGGAGCTGTGACTGCAGAACTTTGTGCTTGAATTACTCTGGGTTATGAACCCTCACTCGTGGGGTGACAGCTGCCAGCCCGGCCCCAGGGCAATGGGATGCAGAGGAAGCGCTGCAATGGGTGAAGTTGCCTTTTGACCTGCTGGCTGTGAGTGGCACGGGGGTTTGTGAGTGTGTGGAGTGAGGTGCAGCCATGCCTGGCGATCTAGCATCCACCATGGTGCAGGTGAAAGCAGAAGGCAGAGTGGTGAGAACAGGTGGAGGGCTCGACGGCGTCATCTGCAGTAATTGGCAGCCTGTGGCATGCGGCTGCACGACCACGAGATGCCGGGATGTCTCTGCTTGCAGTGTTTATTCTTTAGGATGTCCCTGTCACACACCCAGCGGCTGTGATTATTAATTACTATTTACACTTTGCTTTGGATATGCGCTGCATTTTAAAGACCAGCAGAGGTGGGAACCCTGCCCTCATGGAGGCTCTCAGGCTAGGTGTGGGGAGCTCAGGCCCCTGGGTAATGCACTAAAGACCCTTCTTCCAGCCCCTGCTCTCCGGCCACATCAAGAGAGGGGGCAGGCCCCCACCACTGGTTTATCAGAGCCCTTTGCTGCTCTCAGCAGCTTTCCTGCCCTTTCCCGCTCCTGCACAGCTCCACAAGCCTTCCTGGGGCCAGACAGGAATAGGGGGTCCCTCATTCAGCACTGGGAGAGTATGTGGCAGGGGATACTGGGAACAGCGGGTGTGCAGGTGTGTGCAGGTGGAATATCACTAATGCTCCTGGAGCCTGCCCATGAAGTCTGTACCACAATGAGTAGAGATCGCATGGATCTTCTGATGGTATGGGCATGGTGTGTGGCCAGGCAGTGGTGGCTTCTCGGTGCAGAGAGATACTTTACAGTGAGGAGCTGTTTTTTGGTCCCTGCAACAGTGTCCCCTGCATGCCAGCCCTGCTGCTGGGTTCTGGCCCCCAGGTCTCCTTCCCACCCACCCCAGCAGCCCCTGGTTAACTGGAGACAGATGTCTGTCACAGTGTGTGCCCGGATAGGGAACAGGGAACCACGGTGTGGCCAGTGCTGCTGACAGAGGGTGGGTCAGGGCTGTCACATGGCTGTCAAAGTGCCGCGCTGCTGGTATGAACTTTCCCCTGGTGAGTGGCCAAATTTAGGACCAGCCATCTTCAGCCCCCGAAGTGGGTTTTGGCTGTGCAGATTGTACTAGCCCACATGCCTGAGGCACTTCTCTGCTGTGGTTCTAAGCCCAGGCTCAGTCACAAGCTCAGGTGAAGGAGCAGGGCCAAGTTCCCATGCTGCACTCAGGGGCTGGGGTGCCCACTGCTTCTTTGTAAGCCCAGGAGCTGCAATCTTTACCACCTCCCTGCTTGTCAGGAGGAAAAGTGGGGGCCAGGCAGGTGTAGGGGCCCATTGGTACCCAATACAAGATCCTCATTGGATGGATGCTGTCCTTCTGCCCTTACAGCACCATTGCGATACCCAAGCTGCGCAGAGACCATGGCCTTTTATGTCTGTCCAGGCAGCTGGGAAGAGCCATCTCCCTGCCAGTATGATCAGCAGCCACCTCCTCCTCTCCAGCACAGGTGCAGCCATGCCATGGGCTTGTCTGGTGCTGGGAGAAAGGATCATGCTGGGATGGGGGATGCCCACTACTCCTGGGCTGGGGAGAATCCTAGTCCCTGAAGTGGTGCACTCCTACAGCTGAGGCCCAGCTGAGCACTGACAGAGCCTGGCAAAACCCTGCTGGCCCTGGATGTACAGGTTTAATAATGTTGTAGTGCTCGATGGACTCATGGTCCATCCTCAGGTCATGCTGTTTTGGAAGGGCTGAATGCCTCTGTCTGTTCCTGGCTTGTAACAAGGGCAAGGAGCCTTCGTCAGGCTCCAGCAGCACGCTGGTGAGGGCAACCCCGTCACCCGGGCAGGAGGGTTTGTGCTCTGACTCTGCTTTGTCCCTGCGGTACCGCTTGCTTCCCTTTTCTTTTTATTTCTCACACAGGCTGCGGTAAAACGTGTGCACCACACGTTCGGAGCAAACAAACCCACGTCATGTGTTTTCGCTTTCTCTGTTTCCTTGCCTCCACGTGTTAGAAATGTGCAGCATCTGTGCACTTTCCATTTGGTACAAACAGAGCACACTCGGTCGTCAGTGGAGATGGCAACAGATGGTTTGCATGGGCACCACAAAAATACATCGGGCTCTGGTGGAGCGGGTCCTCCTCCCTCATTTCCAGACCCTTTTTTCCAGAGGGGGGCAGTTTAGCTAAAGGAACCCTGGGGCAGTCTGTAGACAGCAGCGGGGCTGAGCAGGGATTTTCTGAAATGTGCCTGGCAAATGTCTGCAAATTGAAACTGTGTTGGAGGCTTTCACCCAGGCTGGGCACCAGTGTGTCAACCCAGGCCCTGCTGGGGAAACGGCTGCTGGCAGAGACGGCAGGGTCGTCTTTGCTAATTTGCTGACACATCTCTCCCCTATGCAATGCTGAGGAGTAACCTCCTTGCCTGCAGCCCGGGGCATGCTCACCTCACTGCTTCGGCGGCCAGCATGGGGGAGCGCCGGCTAGGGCAGGGAGCCCCCAGCAGCAGCATGGGGGATGCT
>NW_009943671.1:0-1185 GCF_000696875.1 Nestor notabilis
CTGACTGCCATGACCTCTCAAATATGATGGAATTCTTAGGTGTGTACTGTACTCAGTGAACTATAAAGCCACACCTCTCCATTTTCACCACTCTCATTCCCTGTCTAATCACACGTGCACTGTCATACTCTTGAGAAATCAAGTGGATAACTTGCTCATATCATGAAAACTCTTTTTTTCTTTTTTTTTTTTTTTTTTTTTTTAGGGAGGTGTTGTTGAGGCATCAGTTTTATATCTAATAATGACTAAGGCATTTTTAGTGTTTAATCTTTGCTTCTTCTGATAGTATTCTTTATTCATCACAGTCATAAAGGCATAAACTGCTGGTAATGATTTACTCTTTTCAGAACAAAACATTAGTGTGAAATCCAGTATTTGAAGACTTGTACTTGTTCTTAATACTTTCTTTTCTCTTGTTGGTTTCATTTTCTCACCCTTTGTCTTTGTGTATGAAGAAACCCAAATGTCTTAAATGTATCTTAGAAGCTTAAAGGTGGCAACCTGTAGGTCAGTGGTATGGTAGGGTATTTTAAATTTGTTACAAGAGACAGCTTTCTCTCAAGGTCAAAGTTCATTACATCCCTAGCTGAGTAATGTATGGAGGGGGGAGGTGAAGAGGGGGTGACTGTGAATTCAGCCAAATGGCAGATGATTTAATATTGTTTGAAGTTGCATCTTTTGGCAGGTGCAAGGTGTTTTTACATTCCCATTATATTCATTAGCAAATGTGTGTTCAAGTACACTTTCATATTTCATGCCTACATTAGATATATAAAGAATCAGAAATAGCACCTGGAATAAATTGTGGCTCTTCCATAGCAGCAAGGGATCGGTCTTCAGAGAGAACACCAAAACAGGAAGCTGGGCGAGGGCCGCAAAGTTCTGGAGAGTGAAGATCCTCTACTGCATGTGCCATGGAAGGCCCTACCTTGGTGATAGGGTCTGCCTTGAGGGAGACTCCTGAGACAGCCCCCCAGGATGCCACAATGCTCAGCACCAGCCCATGCAACTACATGCTGCCACCGGGGGCATGGAGCAGGCACTAATGAAAAATGGTCACTTTTAGATTTGTATGGCTCTGAGCCATTTTAGCAAAATGCTATGCAAACAAAATTAGAAAAATATATATATGCTGGCTTAAAAGGGTCCCTGGCTTAAAATATTCCCTTTTCTAGGGGCAATTTT
>NW_009943671.1:1216-11872 GCF_000696875.1 Nestor notabilis
CCTACATAAACTATCAGAAGTGGAGAATACATATTTCTCTAGATTTTCTAACATACCTGGAATGATTGTTCAAGGATGTTCAACTTAAAAAACGTCATGTGTCCTTTAGCTAACATACACAGGGAAAAAGAGCACCTGGTGTCAGTTTTGGCAGTCCCGTGTGCTTCCCCTGTGCTCAGAGGCAGCCTGGCAGCCTTGTTATTAGTGTGTGTGTTTTGAGAGATGCGGCTCCTGTGGCAGGCAGGACCTGGGAAAACTGAGAGTAGACAACAGAGGGCAAGGACTTTCAAGAGGTGTAGTAAAAGATACATTAATTAAACTGGAGAGAGGTAGGAACTGAAATTTTGCAGAGGGGCAATGCTTTTCCTCTATGTTATGGTGACCAAACTAGAAAGTTAGCCTCTTGAGATTCAAGGATATACACAAACAGGCTGATTTTGTAAGAAAGACCTGGATAAAACGCAGAAATTTATGACTAACCTAAACCTCTACGTTGTATATACAATTAATGGAAATTAATAGAACAATTTTTTTGTAAGAAGTATTTTAAGAAAGAAGCTTCAATAAATGCCAAAGTAGATATTTGCTTGCACAGAATCTCAGTTGTACACGTAATGCCAGTAATTGCTTCCTTCTAATTAGACTTGTAATAGGTACCCAACCCAGTCTAGATGTTCTTCAGCAACTTGTCTGAGATGTCTGTGGGCCAGATTGCAACAGAAACTGACACAGGAGTGATGGAGCAACACACAGTGACCCTGTCTGTCATTAAGTGACCAGTGTAAGGGTCACCCATATCATCAGTTCACACACAGTTTGAAACTCAGGCACAAATAAATCCCACCTCTCTGACTAAGCACCCACCGAACAAAGGCACCAGAGTAAGAGGTGTAATGTTAGAAGCACAGTCACTTCAACTTTCTAAATAGCCAGAAAGAACCATTTCTGGAGGCTCGTCTTTGAGTTGTCCTAAGCAGGTGACACTCTATTTACTATATATGTATTTGTGATGCTTAGCTTAGGCAGGTGATGTGAATCTAGACTTTGGAGGGATATAAAGGAAAGCTGGTCTACGGAGCAGGGATGATAGGCTATGGGGAACAAGCTGCATCATACCAACAGCAGGCACACAACTTGCTAAATGCTGCTCAGTCTCTGGTGATCCAATTTAGGCTGTGTGGGGATTTGTTTCTTGGATTTAGGGGTGTGAGAAATCTCCACCATCTGTTCTTCAGCAGAGTGTTTGCAGGGCTTATGAAGGGTGGCAGATTCACATTTTCTGGTACAGTATTCAAATGCACCTGTGTCAGAAGAATAAGCTAAAAGCATGATTCACATAATTCAGGACTCTGACTTCATGGATCTATATTCAAGCCTCCTGTAGAGGCACTTCTTGCTCTCCTTGATTACATAAATTAGGGAAACTCATTTCACCTACAGAAGCAGATATCTCCTAGTGGGACCTGTTCCAAAGTTCAGCAAACTCAAAAACATCCTCTCCTGTGAATTTGATAATCTCTGGGTCAGTCACTTCCCAGAGATGAAAGACAGAATCCAGAACAACTGGAGAGATAAAACAACCTGATCTTTATTTCCAGCAATGCACCATGTTCATCCTTAATGGTGCATAATGACTGTTATTTGCAGGGAAGGCCGACTCTTGATTAAAAGAGAAGTTCAGTAGTCATTCTTAGAAGGTATGCACTTCATTTTATTGTGTAAGTCCCTGTCGTTCAGTAGGATGCCAGTGAATGACCTGGAGAAGATGACTAATGAACAGCTACTTGCTGCTTCTCATAACAGAGTGCATTCAGTAAAATAATTAGCCCTCATGTTTAAAACTACTGAAGGAAGAATTTTTTCACATTGCACGTAACTAAATCTGAGGAACTCATTGCCAGAGGATGTTTCGGTGGTATAAAAGTGTTAAAACAAATTAATGGAAGAAAGGTGCGTCAAATAATGTCAGGCACAGCCGTATGGGTGCAATTTCCAGCTCATGAAATTCCTAACCACCAATAACCGTTTTCTGTGAGTTACTTTCTGAACTTGGCTATTACACTAAGCAGCTGCTGTTGGCCACTCAAACACAAGCTGTTAGGGTAGAGGGAACTTTGATCTGATGTCTATGGCTAGTGATGTTATACATTCTTATGTCATTATCTCCACTTAATGTTTTTATTAAGACATCTCCTCACAAATTCAGTATACAAACATAGAATATGCAAAGATCCTCAGCCAGATATAATGTTTTATAGGCTTTGTCTGAAACAAAAAACCAGTTCAGATGCCTACCTTACTAGTGCTCATATATAAAACCAGAAAATAATGCCATTGCATTAAAGAAGATTATGTGTGTGCTATGTAAATAAAATGCAAAGTACAAGTATCACATTATGAAAACACTAAAATATATGTTTCAGGCTCAAGCCTGGGCATTCGCTTTTCCCCCAGTAAAATAAATTAAAAATCTGGCATCTTGAAATTTTTTTTTTTTTTTTTGATGTGGAGATCGTTTCCCAAAACCTAGGTGCTGAAATGAAAAGAACAGGGGTCACTACTTAGGAATTCGATATTTTCTATTGGTCACAGTGTATTGAAATACATGGTTCTCCCTTTTCAACAGAAAAAGAATATAATCTTAATTTTTCTCAGTGATTTCCTGATAGTCCAATTACTGATTTTTAATAAAGCACTGTATTAGAGAAATGTTTTTTATTTTATTAGTTAGTGTTACCAATGGTGATATTTTAATTATGTTTGCTGAGCTATACGAATCTATTTTCTCATTCTCTGCACTCAGATGCAGGCTACACCACAAAGATCTGTTCTGAAAAAAAAAAAAAAAAAAAAAGACATGGGTATCCATGCACCAAAATAATTTGGAGGGGCAGGGCATAACCTGAAGTCATTGTCAATGAACTGATGACTAAGACAGCAAAAACATCCAAGCAAATGGCTACTTCTTCAGGGACCCAGTTCATACTTCAGTAAGGATGGATTCATAATGTCTGTGTACTTAGTCATGCAATTCACACACCAATCACTTGCCTGAGCAGTCAGAATAGACAAGAAACTGCATGCCCTGCTTGTGGCTCACATACCTGTTCTATACAGTCAGTTGAAAAGAAATGATCACACTCCTGGTAGTATCACGACAGCCAGTTTAGTGCTATGGAAGTGTAAATGCCCTCTGAGCCTCAGCGAAGGCAGCAGATGAAGACTGCTGACGGTGCCCTGCAGCAGCATATACAAATACCTGGTCATTGCTGTCTAAAATCTGTGTTGGGATTTCTGTAATCACCTTCAAATACACTTTATCAATTAGAGTACAGGCGCTAACGGCTAGAAGGAAAGGCACTGTTTTCCCTTCCCTCATACATCCTTCCTTTCATCTCAGGACGAAGGGGTAGTTAAGGGATTAGCTCTCCTCCCACCACGTGCGAAGGCATTGCCAGGAGCATCTGCACAGCAGAGCTCCTGCTACTTCACCTCTAGCTCCACTGCAGCGAGAGCTTGAGGGAGAGCAGGCTTGTCTGTCAGTGTCTTACATGACTTGAAGGTAGAAACACATGACCAGCGCTGTACATTTTGTGGATCTTCCTGGAGGCTGGGAGGAAGAGACATTCTCAAATATGCTAGAAATAGAAGGTGGGACAGGGCACCATACCAGACAGCCTAACCAGGTAATTGCTAATTAAAACCAGAAACAAGTGAATGTGTACATATGAAGTGCAGACTGTTCTGAGATATGTCTGATGCTAGCTGATGGAGATTAAGATGGAAAAAGCTCATTAAAATGCCCTGCCTTTTAAAACCCACAGTCAAAAAACTTTCAGATGTCTCCTTTAAGCTGCTACTCAGAGTTAGGCAAAGCATGCCAGTGCCACTGCAGGTGCCTGGCTTCAGTGCCACTCCTAGCACACAGCCCTCCTCAGATCCACTGTCTTCACCTGTTCTTGCCTTCAGCACCCTCTCGTCTACCCATCCTGCTCAATAGCTTTCGGAGTGAAGGATCTGGGTGCAGAACTTGTGCAGGGTGTCTGAGATAACACAATTATCCAGATAACCAGGACTTTCCTTGAGCCAAAATGGGAATGTGACTTTCAATCACATTCTCTTAGCAAAAGTAGAAAAAAATTGAAAGTAGATCTGTGATGACATTGTGATGCTTCAGGGGTTTACTTGCCTTTGGGTACTGAAAGCAGTGAGACCGGACAACAATATAAGATTGCGCAGGGTTTCAACTCCATGGATGTTTTAATACAACGCACTTAAATAGAGATGGTGAGGTTGCTTGTGTGAGTTTCAACATACATTCCTGGCTCATTTGGAGTTGATCATGGATTTGAAATACATATATAAATATATAATCATATATATTGATATTTATCTAATTATCTTGTCATGAATGTTGAGCTTTTCAAGCTTATACAATGACCTTATCCTTGCTGTTTACTTCTCCAGTTCTTAAGTGGAACATGTCCTTATACGCCCTCAATCTGTGAAGACAGAACTTCTGCAGCATGTGTGAGGTAGCATCACCATTCAGAAAATGGCTTATTTTGAGGTAAAATGGTAATTTTTAGCAGCAATTGATATTAAAAGCCAAACACACATACCTTTGGGTCTTACTAGCACCCACATGTGAAATGCCAGTATAGATTTTTCTTTTCAGACGGGAGGACAAACAGTAAAATTGAACCAAGTACCCCACATTTTAGCAACACTGGAAGTCAATGAAATTATTCCTAAATCCAGGAAAAAATCTCCTTACCATGTACAAAGTGTTAGCAAGTCAGCTGGGGGAGACACACCGGAACAGTGAAGAAGGACTCCAAGCACATTTTCATAACTTTGTCCTTTATGCCCAGGCATGTTTCTGCTCTTCTACTTGCTTATCTGAAGTCAAACTCGTTCAAAGTGATACCTAACTTTACACCATCTAAAGTAAATTCACCTTTAAATCATGTAAGTGTAGTGGTTCATGCTTTAGATTGCCAAACTAAGATTTTCTGGTGGTTGGGGGTTTTTTAGTGGCTGTTGAAGTTCGAGTCTTAAAATCATCTTCTTTTGAAGTGATGCTGTGATGCTGTTACCCAACTCAGTTTTCTAATTAGCAGGCCTGATTTTAGCAGCACTAATCTGGTGATGCTTGACATGTTTGAAAGTCGTGCCACTTAGATGCTCAGATGTGACTTTACAAGCCTGTTACTTGGTAAGAGCTTTTAGAAATGTTGCTTGAAGTTGAGCCTCCACCTGTCACAGAATTGGTCCTGGGTAGCTCCAGATTACACCTATAGGTATAACACCTATAGCTCCTACGTCTTTCTTTTCTTGCTTCTTTGGGTTTTTTTCTCCCTTAAGTCTAGGATTAAAATTGTTCTTTGTCCCAGCACAGAGGTTCTCTTTTTTATCTGTAAGCAGGATAGCTACCAGCTGGGTTTAAACCACAGCACTGAGGTGTTTCTGAAAACTGAACAGGGAAGGCACCAATCAGCAGTAAAACCCAGAAAAGGAAATCAAGGTGATCATCATACTATCTTTAAAGGAATAACTTGTGGACATGGCAATGCATATGAATGCATATGAAACTTGCATTGCATATGAAGCTGAGCAAAGACCCCTTTGATTTTAAATGCTCCTGGCTTGCTGCTGCTTTCTAGAGCCTATTTGATTTCTATTATGCCACCTTCAGTTCTTTCTTTCTAGACACTAAAGATAGTCTGAGTAAACACAATGAGAGAAAAAAATCTGCTTATCCTATTTTCTCTGAGAGATACAGTGGTAGATAGGGAGGAAGCTTGGTATTGTTCAGTAGCAAGTGCATCTAAACACATACCCACATACAAGACCTCGCAGGTCTTCCACCCCTGCCCATAATGACCAATCATTTTCTCTTGAAGTTCTGAAGGCAAGATTAATTCTGCCTCCTGAATTAATCTTCCTCAAAAGATAATAATGGATTAGAGAGGATAACTTTGGGGGTTGAGAGAAATGGGGAGGGTTACGTACCTCTAAGACTTTCTTGACTTTCCACCATGATACTCCAAGACCTGTGAAGAACTTCATTGGTCACCACCTGATATGTTCTATGATATCACCTTCCAGCTGCTGCCAGAATGGGGATGTGCCAGTGAATCTTTTATTTTATACCAGAAGTCTGTGCTTTGTGGCTGCAGATTTGCCTTAGACAGGAAAAGCAATGAAGTGGCATTGTTTGCTCATGGGTCCTGGAGAGTTCCTGGGCCATGCAGCCACACCCAGGAGCTGGGAAGTGTTCCTATGCTTATCATAGTAGAGAGACAGCAAGAACATTAATACTGGCTTTCAATGATAGGACTCATCATTCAGAGGGAGTCATGGCAGTAACTCATGCAGGCAATATCAACCTGTACATCAGCCTAAACCCTACTGCAAACCCTAGAGTTCATGAATTTGGCTTCACCAGAAGATTAGACTCACTAGTTGTTCGTTATAAATAAAAGGAAAATTATACCCCATACTGGGAGACTAAGAAGGCAGCCAGGAGATGCTAACTGCTTGAAAAAGTAGCAGGCGACTGTTACCAAGGGCACTTATGAATCTAAACATTTTTCTATTGCTGTTGACTCCAGAGGTTGGACAGAGAGGGCAGGTATCATCTCAGAGTGAGCAATTTCATGACTGCATTGCTCTAATCATTCTTATTTCCACATACCTTATTTTTCTTATTTACCTTCTACTCCTTACATCATGTTTAATTTTTCTAATTTTGCTGCAAGACTGTCTTTCTTATGTTCCTAGGTTTGCCCCACACATCATCAGCAACTCAAAAATAGCGATATTATTATCACTGTTATTGACAGTTACTAACAATAGCAGCAAGCTTAAAAAAATAAGCTGAAAAAATCATCTATTCTGAGGAAACTGAAAAAAATTGCCTTTAACATGATCCTGCCTATATCAAATTTTAACATTCAATTTCATAATCAAACAGATGGGTTGATAATATCATAGAATCATCACAGAATCATCGAATGGTTTGGATTGGAAGGGACCTTAAAGATCATCTAGTTCCAAGCCCCTGACATGGGCAGGGATATCCTCCACTAGACCACATTGCTCAAAGCACTGTCCAACCTGGCCTTAAACACTGCCAGGGATGGGGCAGCCACAACTTCTCTGGGCACCTGTGCCAGCGCCTCACCACCTTCACAGTAAAGAATCTAAATAATAAGTATATCTAAATAATAAGTGATGTCTAAATCTCCCTCTTACAGTTTAAAGCCTCTTGTTCTACCACTCATAAAAAGTCTCTCTCCAGATTTTTTGTAGGCCCTCTTTAGCTATTGGAAGACTGATATAAGGTCTCCCCTGAGCCTTATCTTCTCCAGTCTGAACAAGCCAGACTCTCTCAGCCTGTCTTCATAGGAAAGATGCTCCAGCCCTGAAGCAGAGAGGGTCAATCACCTTCCTTGACCAAAAGGTCATGCTCCTTTGGATGTAGCCCAGTATACAGTTGGTTTTCTGGGCTGTAAGATAAATCAGAGGTGAGTGCATTGGCATATGCCACTTGTAAGATATCTTAAAGTGCAGCAGATGAGACAGAGTCCCTGCTTTGCTGAGTTATTCCAGACAAGTCACTTCATCTTGCTGTGCCTTAGGTTTCTCATATTAAAATAGAACGAATGGTGCCAATTTCATCACTGTTTAGGAAAGTCTTAGGCTGGCTTCCTCTTTCAGAATGGAGGTGTGTATTAACTTAGGAATGACAGATCCTCCAGGTGACTGCTGGGGAACATGCTTCCTTTAATCAAAAAGACAAAGCTAGAGCAGAAAATTCTAATTAATTAAGTTGTTGGGGTTTTTCATTTCCCACACAGGAGACTTTCACTCAAGGCTAAGTCTGAGACTGCAGTATTAGGGTGTGTGTTTATGGTTATCTCATGTAGATCCATGCCCTTGCTACCACCCAAAGGGGCTGTCCTACCAATCCTCTGCACCTGGCTTGGCACCCTGAGCTCTGCCTCCCTTCTATCAGCTGCTCTGGATGTTTAGCACCTTTAAAAAATGCAGAGAAATCTGAAAATTATATGCAGCCTCTCACACAATTGAGTATATGCATGTTCTTTACAGTTGTGGGTAATATAAAATCATATAAAAAGTTAAGAAAGAAAAACTGTGAAAATATTTAACATAAATTCTGGGGGGGGGGGGATCAGAATGTGGAGTGAGGGGGTGGGATCAGAATGAAACTCCCCTCCCCCAAAGAAAACAGACTGAAGCAAAGCAAAGAAGAAAAAAAGTTAGACTGAAAAATAAATATTACTAAAAAAGAAAAACTTCATGAGATGTGATCGGTATTATGAAACTGAAGAACTAAAGGGAATACATTAGAAGTGATAAACATTTTAACTTTAAAATCAATTAAGACATCCACATTATCCTACTCCATAACCATGTAATACAGTCATGACGATTTTAAGAATAAGTCAGTTCTGGGTTTATCATCTCATACTTCACTATGGTTAATTTAAAGGAACATGTAGTTTATTTCGTGTGTTTTCCCCTTATAGTGCAACTCGACCTAAGGTTGTGAGCTTTACCCTACAAGAATGTTAATGTTAGCCATGTATGAAAATACACGCAAGCTACATCTGATTGAGATACCTGGTCTGACACCCCAATTCCATGAGTCCTTTAGCATTCCCACTTGGTAACCTCATCACTCATCTTGAAGGGAAGCAGCCTTGGCACTTTGTTTTGCTCTCAAGGATTAGCTCACTTTGAGCAAAGCTTTTCAACAGCCTACGTAACGAAGCAAGTGCTGGAGATGGATGCAAGTAGGAATTTCTTATCTGCAACTCAGTTATCTCTTCCTCATCAGTGACTACCTCCTCCTTCACCTGTGACACAAGCAAGCCAAGAGAACCACATAGCCTTTCTTTTTATAGTCATATCACACTATAGGATAATACTGATTCTTCAACCTGTAGGAAGAACAAGCTTATGGGTAACTTCAGACGGTATTGATTTCATTTTCATGCATTTTGTAAATGACAGATGATGTGTTGGTCAGTTTTGTTTACTGAAGAGCTCTAATTTAGAGATGCAATTAACAAATGACAAAGTATTGACAGAAATTTTGTCAAGTAAAAAATTTTATCATGCTTTGCCATCTAGATGAGACACAAAAGTTATACTTAGCCCTCTAAACATTAAGATAGTTTCTGTTGAAACTAAGTGCACAGAGCAGAATTGTATTATTGTTATTACTGCTTCTATATGTATCTTACACCACTAACTCTTCTTCATATCTCCCCATCACTGGATATCTTACAGATCCTGAGGAAAAAAATCGACCTTTGTGTCCATGAGACTGGGCCACTTTATAGAAGGACTAGCATATTACCTAAATTGTTCTCAGAATATCAAAATATGAACAGTACCAAAATTTTATCAGAATACACAAATATCCCTAGCTTTTCTGTACTTAAGGTATTTATTTCATGATGTCATTCTTTGTTATTTCCTGGTCTTTTTTACTGGGTCCTGTGACACTCTTTTTTGCTCCTGCATGTTGTGCACCATAGGAAATATTAAAAAATAGTATCTCTCCAATGTCTTTGAGTATAAAAATAAAATAGGCAGGAAATAAAGCAGCCTTTCTGAGTGTGGTGCAGATTCATTTATTTGGAATTCAGAAAGGCACTGGGTGGGCACTGACCCAGTGAGGACAACTGACCCTTAAGTAGGGGACTTGCTTGTTGTTGACCAGGACCAATAGACCCTCCCTCCAAGCCTCAAAACAGTCATACAGGGGACTGTGCCAGGAGGGGTGCAGGACCAAACTTTTGCTTGTGAGGTGCCCAGGAAGTTGACTGAAGTGTGTGTATATATGTATATATATTTGTGTGAAAACAGACTGCATCAAATATGGATGAATCAGGTTTGAAATCAGCTGTGGGCTTGGGCTGATGATGGAGGCTTAAAAGCTTACACCCCATTTTAAAAACTGACTCAAGAACTGTGTTTTAAAAATAATGAGACCACTGCGATAGGAAAAGGGTGCTTTCTGAAGCACTCAAGTACATTGGTTACCTCGTGCAAATGGAAGTCACTAGGAACTGCACTCAGCTGGCTTTGCAATATCAGTAGGTGACTAGTTTAATCTTTCCATTAAAAGAAAAGTGAAATGTTGATGAACTGCCTTATACACAAATTATATTTTGAATTGTACAGCTCTTTTCCCAATGACCCTTTCCTCCGCTGCCCTGTAAGGTGCCAAGAGGGGTAAAATTAAAAAACACAAAAATCTTCATACAAAATGCAATGGAGAAAAAAGCTCCAAGAACACAGAATCACTGTTAAGTGGATGCCACTAATTCTGTCTTATTAATTCCAGTATTCCCAAAAGATAATGGTCAGTGGTTTAGGATTTACTCTTTGAGCTAGATCTAACTACTGTATCTTTTCCAGTAATTTTTGTTTAGACTAAACTATTTTTTAATTATTAATATGAAAATATTTCTGAAAGTTTGAACGTTTGTATTGAAATCCCATTTGAAATTGTTCTTATTTATCTTTTCTGAAGAGTTCGTGTGCACTATTCTTCCTAATGACATATGGCACAGAGAGAGATATTCCCACACGACCTCCTTGTCTCTAAATTGG
>NW_009943672.1:0-10033 GCF_000696875.1 Nestor notabilis
TTGTGCTGTTCCCCAGAGCTGGAATACTTTGGGAGTTATGGAGCCAGGAGCTGCTCAGGCTGGGCTCTCTGAGGCTGAGACCTCTGGCAGCCCCTCCACACTGGTGTCCCCTTGGAGCTTTCCTCCCCATTTCCACTCTGCAGCTCTGTGCCAGCAAATGCATAAACAAATATTAATATAGGGAACAACATGCTGCTGGTGTAAGTGATGGGTCCGTAGGGCACACATTGCACCTCCTCACTCCACTCATCCTCCTCAGTGGGGTGAGAAGACCCTAACCATCCCATGGCAGCTGTGGAGGGGATGAGCCACATCAAGAGACCATTAGTGGGGTATGAGATAACCACAGAATAACCCGTGAAAAGCAGGAGGATGGGGAGAAAAACTTTGACTGAGGGTGTCTTGCTCCAGCAAACGGCCCAGCCACGGTGCAGCACAAGGGTAGGGCTGATGTGGCCATTGGAATCTGTCTGTGGAGCACCCGACAGGTTCAGGCATGACAGGAGAGAGCGAAATGCGTCAAACCCAGCTGAGTCACCCCCTCCCACAGCTCCTGTGTCCTGCCAACATCCCCTGGAGCTCCACCAAAACCCTCCCTTTCACCAGGGCTGGATCCCCAGGGAGCTGTGCCATGGGGGGGCTCCAGTGCAGCTCCCACCTCTCGGAAGGAAATGGAGAAGCTCTTTTTATGTATCTAAGTTACTGAAAACTGCATTTTTCTCCAACAGCATTTTGAGGCTCCAGGTTGGACGGGGCTAGGAGCAACCTGCTCTAGTGGAAGGTGTCCCTGCCCATGGCAGGGGTTGGAGCTGGAGGAGCTTTAAGGTCCCTTCCCTCCCAAACCATTCCATGATTCTATAAGCATTTGGGGAGCAGGGCTCAGCACTCCCACCTTGTAGTTAAAATGCAATTAATTGGGGATGTCTTATTTGAGGGGCAGGGGTGTGATCTACTTCGCAGGAAGCCCTTTCCAGCTTTATAAGTGGTAGCAATGGAGCAACAAGGGATTTTTCCAGTGTCTTATGAGCTACTGGTGACCCACTTTGGTACAACTGCCAGCCCTGCATGTGGCTCTGGGGGAAGACCAGCAGCAGGAAGAGCAATGACCATAATCAAAGCCATGTGGGAACCCCCACAGCATCCAGGAGCCTGTAAAAAGCACCAATGCTCTGCTTTGGTTCTGAGGGTTTTGTTGCCAAGGCCTTCAAGAATGTGGCCTGGGGTGGCTGGAAGGGGGAGTGGAAGGGAGCCCCTGGAAACCTGCGGCTCTGCACGGACGCAAAGAGATCAAGTGGATTTGCAAGTCCCCAAATTCCACGTGTGCCGCAGAGGAAGGAGCACTAATGGAAGGGCTCCACTTTCGGGAAGGCGAGTTTAAATAATTAAGAGGAATAGTGAGGTGGAAATGAATGTGCAGAAGGTTTGGGGCTCCCTGGAAGGAAGCAGAGATGAAAGGAGCTGCCTTGCTACAATATTCATAAAGCTCTGAAGGCGATGGCACGAGTGCCTGGAGAAGGGTTATTGCGTGAGCTCGTCTCCTCCGGAGACCCCATCCGGGCGAGGGAGGATGTGGCTGCCCCGGGGCACTTGGCATCTTCAGGCATCTTGTTCTTCATCAAGAACTCATTGTGGTTCTTGTGGCTCTTTGCTGACACTGCCACGTGCAGGAAGATGCCTCCACCCAGCCCCAGGCAATCGGGGGGCACCTGCCCACCCCCAACCCCCTTTCCCTTCATCGTGGGTTTTATTTATGCCTTTGCCTTCACGAGGCATGAGGAGACGGGAAAGTCTGTGTGCAAATGGGTCAAACCCTAAATGTTTTTGGTGGACTGAGCTGGGAGACCAGTGCCTCATGCACTGCACTGGTAATGGGGCATTGGTGCTGGGGATGGTGTTGGGCATCGTCAGTACTTTGATGCTGGGGGTTGGTATTGGGAATACATCCCTCTTGCATTGTTGGCCTCCCGAGCAGAGCAGAGGGATCTCTGCTGAGAGTGGGATTGAGAGGAGGAGGAGGGCAGAGCAAAGCAGCTGCCCCCTGCGAGTGGGCAGCAGGATTAGCGATGGGTTGGCAGAAGGGCTGTGAGATGAAGACATCCCCGGTTTTCCCCAAGCCCTATGGCTGTTTGCTGTGACGGGAGCTCTGCCAGGCTGGGGGGTGCAGCACGGTGTGTGCTGCACCCTGAGGAGCGCAGCCTTCAGCCTCATAACCCCGGCGTGCCTGAGCCCAGCCCCGGGGCTGCTCAGCACAGGAGCCCCTGTGCAATGTGATTTTCTGAGCTCCATCACCATGGAGATGGTTACTAATGGGGCTGAGCTGCTAACGAGGTTCCTGGGCTCTTGCTCACCCTCCCACCGTGGCTTGGAGGAGAGGCCACAGTCTGCTGCATCTCCCCATGTCCCAGAGCCTTGAGAACACGAGATGCTGGTGTCCCAGGGGACCAGGGTGAGGGCACCCTGGGTCTGCATGCGCTGGGGCCATCCTCCTCTGCTCTGCTCTTGGAGGGGGAGCTGATGGGCAGACGCTGATGGCACAATGAATGTTGTCCCAGGGGACACAGGAGCATCACCCCCCCACTCCTCCTCCTGTGCTCAACCTGCTCCATCACCACGTCACAGCCACGGTGGACCCCCTCTAATTCACATCTTTCTCCCCCAGATCTCCCAGGACATGGGGAGTGAAGGTCCTGGAGGGGGTCCACATGCATCCAGAGCATGAGCTGTGTCCCAGGGCAGGGATGAGGGATGCCCCAGGGATCCAGCTCACCTGGGGATCACATTCACCCCTATGTCCCTGCTGAGGCCAAGCCTTGAGCTTCCTGCCAGCCAGGAATCCCTGCCAGATCCCTGCTACCTGCCATGGCATCCAGAGTAGCTGCAAAACATCCCTGTGTGCTGCCAGCAGCCTTCGGGTGGAAACAACAAACAAGTCTTTCTCCCTCAGTTCAAACCAGGGAGCCAACCTTTCTTCTGGCGTTTATTGCTCTTGGACTTGGGCTCTTGAAGTGGTCCCTTCCCTTCCAGTAAGCTCTGCTCGTCTGAAACCATGACAGATGTGTGCCCAGGGTGAATTCAGAAGGACAGCAATGTGCAGAACCTGAAATATGGTGGGAAATAGCCTAAAAGCCCCTGGTAATTCAGCAAGGAAATGGTGTCAGCCTGTTTATAGGAACTTCTTGCAGTGGAGGCATTGGACTCACTCCTCAGCCCTGGGGATTGCTGGTGGGAACAGCCTTCAACCTCCTTTCCTGAAGGGCCTCCTACACCGGAGCGGGGCAAATCCTGAGCCCTGTGGTTTAGGGAAGGGTGACTCCAGGGGCACAGCTGAACCCACGATGTTTAAGGGGATATCAAGGCTTTTCCTAAGGATCATGTTGGGTTTGGGTGGTAAAAGCCCTTCCCGCTGCTCTGGTGTGGGGGTTTCTCAGACAAGGGAGCAGGGCTGGCCGGGGGTCTCTGCAGCCAGAGGAGCGAAAGATGGGGCTGCAAAAGCTGCTTAAGGGATTTGAATTCTTAATCCCCATTAGAAATTAATGTCCAAATCCCTGGAGTGGTGGCAAATCCCACCCCAGAAGTTGATTTTTCTTTAAAGCAGAAAGAAACACAAGCTGCAGCCAGAGGAACTGGCAGCCCAGGAGCGGGGCTGGACAGTGCCACCCGCAGGCACCGTCTGGGGACAGCCACCCTCATTTCCCGTTGACACTGGGATGCTTCGTCCCAAGCTGGCTGAGTATTCCAAACCTTGGGAATGCAGTTTGAGAACTCATCCTGATGACCCAGCCATTAGCGAGTCCCCAGCATCTCTCCTTCCATAGTTTGGGAAAGCATTCTCCTCTTCTGCATAGCAGGAGCTGGTGTGGAAAATGGCCAAGCTCTTGGGAATCTGGGCAGGTTGTAATGCTTTGAAAGCAATTCCCATCTGACTTAGGAAAGGGCTAAGCTAATTTTACACATGACTTAATTTCACACCTTTAACAAGGAGCAGTTTCTTTCTCGATGAGCAGTGCATAAGGCAGCTAAATTGATTATTCATCGAACGAGTGAGAACACACAGTGCAGAAGCTTTGCTCAATACCCAAAGGCATTGGAGAAAGGCTGCAGAAGTACACTGAAAAGTGGGTTTTCTTCCCATCCAAATATGACTGAATATACCCAGACACCCTGAGGCCCACTGACAAGGACCACGGCTTGTGCTTTAGCCGGGGAAAAACTCAAGGTATGAATTAGTTTTAAAACCTGACCTTCCCTTTGCATGTCTGTAGCCACTGATGTGCTGCACGGATGCTGAGACACAGATGCTGGGACATGGATGCCGGGATGGGGAACACCCAGCTGCAGGCTGGGACAAACCCTGGGCAGATGGGGCTGGATTTGAGTTGAGCTTTGCCTTTCAATCCTTTCACCTCGAATGAAAAGCCCTGACGTGGGGCACAGACACTCACATTAATACCCCCCTAACGTTGCTCCTGGGCTGATGGGTGTTGCAGGGGCTCTTGCTTGGAGGAGGATGGAGCTGTGTGACCTTTGCATGATGTGGGACCCTCCATCATTTGGTTACTGAAAGGGAGGGGAAAGAAGCTTAAATTAACGGTCTTTGACCCTGCCACGCTCATCATCTCCCTCCATCCCACAGGGATTTCTGTACATTTCCACTTGCCTCTAAGAACAGCAGCATCTTGCCCAGAGAGGCAACTGATGGATGCACCATCCCTGGAGACATTCCACACAGGCTGGATGTGGTTCTGGACAACCTGCTCTAGTGGAAGGTGTCCCTGCCTGTGGCAGGGGTTGGAACTGGATGGGCTTTAAGGTCCCTTCCAACCCAAACCAGTCTCTGATTCTATGATCTTGTCCAATCCCGCTGCTCAAGCAAGGCCACCTAGAGCTGCCCTGGGAAGGGTTTGTCGCAGCCCCATGAGCCCAATGGCCAAGGGATGCCCATTAGAGCAGGACCAGCACCAGCACCCAGGTTTGGAAGCCCCAGGCAAGGATGGAGACAGCTCTCCAAGCCATCCCAAGGCTCCTCCAAGGAAGGATATTTTTGGTGGGTTCCACCAGAACCCCATGAACAGCAGCCACTGCCCCACACTGCATCATGGATGGAAGTTTGTCCCCATCATCCCTAGGCTGGATGGGGACTGAATCCCCCCAGCATGGTCCTGTGCTCCCAGAGGCTGAAGGAGTTTTTGGATCTGCCCCTGTTTCCATCAAGCTGCATGGGAACGGGCCCTTTGCCATTATCCCAGCCCCATCCCGGGGGTGGTCCTGCTGGAGGAGCATCCCTGGACCTTGGCAGCAGAGGAATTTTGCTGTAATTTCCTTGCACAGGCAGTAATCATAAGGAATGTCCTCGCTGCAACCTTTACATTCAGGTTGATTAAAGGATTCAGGCAAGTACAAACAAGCAGACAGTCTCCTCGAAGCAGGTGATGGGAGATCTGAACCTGAGCTGACAACTGCCCATGGGAGACGGCTGCTCCTTGGGTGCTGAAGGAGACAACGCTCTTCTTGCAGCTGCAAGGGGCACAAACCCGACTTGTCCTATGTAGGTACCTGCAGCATCACCCCAAGACCCCAAACCACCTCACATCCAGGAGAGGAAAGGTCCAGAACCTGGTGGGTGCCCAAACCACTGAGCCAGGGAGGTGTTTGCTCAGGACAGGTCTGTGTGGGGTGTCCCCTGACTGCTGTGGGGGTACCCCCCCCTCTGCTGCCTCCTGCCTGGGTGCGTGCCTGGGCTGAGCCCTGTGTTTTTAATGAGGCATGATGTGGATTTACTCTGACAGGCCAGAGGCTGGAGCTCAGGACCAGACGAGCTGAGACAACCTCCACGGAGGTGGGTTTTCCCTGTGCTGGGCTCTGTCTTGACAGAGCTGACTAGTTCCAACCTGCCTGTTGGCTCATCTGCCTCTGAAGGTTTCGGAGAAGGCAGGATCCAGCGCATGGAGCAGGTTTCCTTGTGCAGCAGCACAGCTGGGATGCGGAAGGATGCTCAGGGCCACGTCATCCATGTGTGCAGAGCATGAATTATTTCTGCTTCTCGCTGTAAACCCGTGCTCTGAGGGACATGTTCATGAAATATAAATGTGAGACCTGCTTGGAGCAGGCAGTGCCTGGAGATGAGCGGCGGAGCTGCGCTGTGGCAGCACGCAGCCCTCTCTGCCCAGCTCCAATCAATAGTTGATGACCTTCAGAGCACAAGCTGTGACCCAGGAGTCCAAAATGTCCTGGTGGCTGCCAGGTCACCCCAGTCCACTGCCACCAGTGCTTGAGACTGGTGGTGGTGGGCTAGGGATGGGTTGGGGATTGGTGGTGATGGGTTGGTGGTTGGTGGCGGGTGATTATGAGATAGTAATAGGCTAGTGGATGGTGATGTTTGGTGATGGGTTCATGGTGGGTTGGTGGATGGTGATGGTGATGGGTTAGTGGTGGGTTAGCGGATGGTGATGGTTGGTGATGGGTTAGTGGTGGGTTGGTGGATGGTGATGGCTGGTGATGGGTTAGTGATGGGTTGGTGGATGGTGATGGCTGGTGACGGGTTAGTGATGGGTTAGTGGTGTGTTGGTGGATGGTCAGGTTGGTGATGGGTTTGTGGTGGGTTAGTGATGGCTTGGTGGATGGTGATGGCTCGTGGTGGGTGGTCATGGGCTAGTGATGGGTTGGTGGGTAGTGATGGGTTAGTAATGGATGGCATTGATTGGTGACAGGTTGTTGGTAGGTGGTGATGCATTGGTGGTGATGGGTCACTGATGGGTTGGTGGTGGGTGGCAATGAATGGTGACAGGCTGGTGATGGTGGCTAAGGGCGGTGATGTGTTGGCAGATGGGTGGCGATTGGTAGCAATAGGTTGGTGATGGTACCAAAAACTTCTCAGTTTTGGGACAGAAGAGGGGTTATATCCTGCTGGCAGCTTGGATGAAAACTTCATTTCATAATCATTCCTGAGTGAGAACATCAGTTTCTGCAACACCAGCATCTTCTGTGAGGAAAATGACCCATTTGATTCTGAGTGAGCTGACTCCAAATCCATGCCTGGGAGATGCCAAGTGCTGGGCCAAGGTTCCGAGGGCTGGGAACCTGCTTGTGTCTGTGGGAGGGGCAGCACCAAGCCAAGTTAGGGACAGATCAGTGACTTACAGCTGGGATTGTAATACAAGTGTGACTCCTGAAGGAACATTGGCCCTGGCTGGAGGACTTGGACAGTGAGGGGCTACGAAGGGACCAGGAAAGGAGACACAGCTCCAGGCAGGTTGCCCAGAAGGCCAGGCAGGGTGCTGGGATACAGACAACCCTGTCATTCTTGCACCAGAGCCGTCCAGCCCAGTTAAGCATCTTCTGCTGCCCTTTGGATGAGGGTGATGCCAGGGCTGCCATCACCCTGCCCGTTTTGACTGGGGATACTGACACTGCCCCAGGTGTGTGTCCCCAGGCAGAGGCTGGCTTGAGGGCAGGGACAGGGTCCTCAGCACTTGTGGGGTGTCACCAGGGCCAGACGAGGTGTCCCAGCTCCCACCTGCCCTGTCTGGGCTCCATGTTCTCCCCCCTCCCTCTGTTCTATTTTCAGCTCAGCTGCAAAACAAGCCCTTTAGGGTTGTTTTTTTTCCCTTCCTTTCCTAATTTAGATGGTCCCAAGGCCTCACAGGCAGATAAAGTCAAGTTCTTTCCTTCCCTGTGTTTATGGTACTGCTGGAACATGCTGCTCCTGCAAATATTACATCAGGAGAGCGTGCGGAAGGCTCAGCTTCCCCAGCACAGCTTAACTCCCACCTACATCTGCCCATGGCTGCTCACTGCCTCCTCGCCCCAGCCATGGGGCTGCCATCCCTGTCTTGGCTCAGTGGTGGTGGCTCTGGCCATGCTGGTCCCCGTATCACTGCTCCTGCACTGAATCATGCTGGTGCCTTGGCTCATCCTGTGAGCTGGGAGAAGCCCGGTGCTCAGTGCCACAGGGAGCCCAGTCTTCCGTGTCTACCGTGTGCCCAGGGAGGGCAGGGACAGCACCTGGGGGATCAGCTAATGTCCCCCAGCATGTCCCCTCCAGCCCTGCTCTGCCACAGGTGAAGAGGAGGGGACAGGGCAGAGGGGGTGCAGGTCTGGGCAATGATGCTGAGAACCTTGCTGGGCTCAGCACAGGGCTCCGGAAACACTGGTGGGGACAGGGACCATTTGGAATGTGGGTCACTTGCATCCTGGCTGCATCAAGAGATCTTCAAGGGCCTGTAGGGACAGGCCAAGGGGAATGGCTTGGACCTGCCAGAGGGGAGACTGAGATGAGCTCTGAGGCAGAAGCTCTTCCCTGGGAGGGTGCTGAGGCGCTGGCACAGGGTGCCCAGAGAAGCTGTGGCTGCCCCATCCCTGGCAGTGTTCAAGGCCAGGTTGGACACAGGGGCTTGGAGCAACCTGCTCTAGTGGAAGGTGTCCCTGCCCGGGGCAGGGGTTGGAGCTGGAGGAGCTTTAAGGTCCCTTCAACCCAAACCATCCCATGATTCTATGAACCGGGAGATCTCAGCCCTCCCGTGTCCATCTGGGCGGTTGATCCGGGGGGATGCTGGGGTTCTTTTACACCAGAGCTGCCAGTGCAGGATCCCAGCCCCGGGCATGGGCTGTCCCTGGCTGTGGGTGCTGAGACCATTCAGGCTGTCGCAACACAACACGAGGCCCTGAGCTGTGTTTGCTTGGCTGGGACAGCGTGTCACTGCCGGCAGGAGTCCGGCTTGCGTCCGGGTTGCATCACGCCAGTGGAGATAGGAGAGCAGTGCCCAACCTCCATCCGCTCCTGCTGCATTGGTGGGATGTAGCAGCAGGAGACAGGCAAGGAAGGGGAGAGGATGGCTGTGGAAAGGCTGGGGGTGACAGCAGTGAAGATGGAGGGTTTGTTGCCTGTGGAGAAGAAGCTGAGGGCGAGGAGCACCCTGAGGTGCTGGAGGAAAGGGCTCAAGGCTGGGGACTGAGGTTTTAGTGTCTGAACACAGCCCAGCTTACCCACACAGTGCTGGTGGGAGATGGATGAGGTTGAGACCCCTCCCAGACATATAAACCCAGAGGAAATGGCATCAGGGATATCAGCATCTTCCAGGGCAGAGGTGCAATACGCCCAGACCCTGTGCCATGAGCATCCCCCCCCAGCTGCCCTTGGATGCTGCCTCTTCCCAGGGTCTGGCAGAGAAATGAAATGAATTCAAAAATCCCCTTTGTGCTATGGCTGGGCAGATGGAGGTCTCCAGAGGGATGTGGTTGATGGGGACCATTCCCTCTTCCCTGCATCCTGAAAGGTGGAGGCTGTGGTGTGAGGCCAATGGGGCCAGTTCCCCCATGGTGGCCAGCACCCAGCTTGCACCCTGCTGATCACCACCAAGATCTATTAAAATGCAAATACCAGCTTGCCTGGCACTGCTCTCCAAAGATGTCCAAAACCACAGGCCAGTCTCATCACCTCTTCCTGGGCAAGGGTGGTCTCTGGATCAGTGATGTCTTCCCAAGCCACAGTGGTGACAATGGGCACAGCACTGACCACAGCCCCAAGTGTGGCCATGGAGGGCAGCTCATGGGGTGGATTTGGAGTTGTCCATCAGCACTGGTGGGAAGAGGGAGCTCTGACCTCACTCACTGATGCTCTGGCTCCACGGGAGCTTTTGCTCCCCAGGCAGCAGCGGGGTCAGGGATACCTGGAGAGGAGTTGGGCCTTAGGGGGGGTAGTGTGAGGGCAGTGAGGGAAATAAAAGATAGGGACAGGAAATAACAAACGTGAGTCAGATGAGATGCATGTCGGCAAGGTCAGCTTTGGAGAGCTAATCTGCAGGAGATAACAGTGCCAGGACAGAGGAGCCTTGGAGATGGGAGCATGGAAAGGGACAATCAAGAGCACCCAGCCTTGGGTGCTCTGGGCAGCACGTGCACTTTGGGATGTGTTCTGTAGCTTCCAAAGGTTTCCCTGGGTGTTTATCCCCTGGCAGACAGGACTAGCTGCGGCACAGCCTGTCTGCTTTTAGTCTGGTGGAGATTAAGCTCTCCAGGGCCTAATGGCAATTCTTTT
>NW_009943672.1:10055-13198 GCF_000696875.1 Nestor notabilis
TTAATCCATCTGATCTCTGCTCTGAAAGGATGAATTAGGCGCCTCTCCAAGCGCTCCATGGGGAGCAGAGGCGGCTGCAGGCACCCCGGGGATGCCCTACATATGGCAAAGAGCCCATGGAGCCGCCAGGCTGGGGCAATGGAAGAGGCAACACTGCAAGACAGCCAACATCCTTCCCTCACACAGCTGGATCCTCTGCCTTTCTCCCTCTGAACATCCAGATGTTGGGGTCACCCGGAGTCTTGGCCTGAATAACAAAGGTCCCAATTCCCTTGAGATTTGCCTGGGTATGAGCCAAGGGTGGCTTCTTGGCTCATGGGGGAAGACAGGGGACAATGTGGCTCTGCTCACATCTGTGCAAAGGCTCCCGGTGCCCATCCAGCTTGTCCAACACATCTGGTACCCAGGGATGTTCCTCCTCCCATGATCCATTTGCAGACAGGACTCCAGAGGGATGCAGAGGACATTCCGGTCATGTGGGATGGTCCCACCATCAAGCAGAGGGAGCCTGAACTTGCCTCCTACAAATCAGTCCTGACGTGGCTAATAATAACTGTGTTCATTAGGGAGCTCTCCCTGCCTCGCATGATTCCTTCTGGCAGTTGGGGGGGTGTTGTCAGAGTAATGGAGATGAGGGGTGGCATTCGTCTGGCAGTGCTGGAGCCGCGTCTGAGACCCAAGGCACTCGCTGCACATGAGGGTGACCTGGTCGGTGCAGGTGCTGTGGGCAAGAACACTGCTTGGATGAGACCCACATCAACACTTCACCCAGAGAACCACAGTTCAGACACCACCGAGCACCTTGGCATCTCCACCCAGCTCCATCACAGGCCTTTAGATGAGTGCCCATCACCCTGGGATCAGGCCTTCTCCAAGAAAACCCTTTATGGGTTTTGCAGACCCTGAAATTTCCCACTTTTCTGCATCAAAGCCCTGCTGGGGGGGGTGCTGGGGGCTTAAATTCTTTTAGGCTGTGGTATCCCTTGGGTGACAGATGGCCCGGTGCCTTTCCAGCTCATACCACTGCCTGGTGGGGGTCGGGGCCATGGTGTGGTGCTGGGACAGGGTCTTTCTGCATCTGCCAGAGGGGACTGGATTGCCCTGAGATCTTATAATCCTGGAATGGTTCAGGTTGGAAGGGACCTTAAAGCTCCTCCAGCTCCAACCCCTGCCACGGGCAGGGACACCTTCCACTAGAGCAGGTTGCTCCAAGCCCCTATGTCCAACCTGGCCTTGAACACTGCCAGGGATGGGGCAGCCACAGCTTCTCTGGGCACCCTGTGCCAGCACCTCAGCACCCTCCCAGGGAAGAGCTTCTGCCTCAGAGCTCATCTCAATCTCCCCTCTGGCAGGTTAAAGCCATTCCCCTTGTCCTGTCCCTACATCCCTTGTCCAAAGCCCCTCTCCAGGTTTCCTGGAGCCCCTTTAGGCACTGGAGCTGCTCTAAGGTGTCCCCTTGAGGAGCCTTCTCTTCTCCAGCTGCCCCAGCCCAGCTCTCTCAGCCTGGCTCCAGAGCAGAGCTGCTCCAGCATCTCCATGGCCAGTTTGCAGGCTGGTGGCAGAGCCCCTGCAGCATCACCTGGTCCCATCCACGGGTGCAAACCCCTCTCAACTGGGAAATGCCTTGAGGGAGGGGGTTTGGGGTCCTGCTGAGCCATCACTGCTGGCTTGCGTGTCAAGGGACGGGCGCTGCCGTGGCTCAGCACTGCTGCCCATTGACGTCCTTGCTCCCAACCGCAGTCCTGTTTGCTCTCTGTTGAGCTCTGCCAACCCTGAGTCAGCACCTGAGCTGGCCCAAAACCTCTGTGGGAGCTGTCTGGGTGCTGGCACGGTGACACCCTGGCCAGCGACCCCATCCCCAGCCCACTGTGCTGCTGCATCACAGCGGCTCTGCGGGGACCCCACGTGTCCTCCTCAGCTGGTGGCTCTTGGGGGTCTTTGCTGTGTCTTGTTCTTTCCTTGTCCCCCAAAGCTCCCTGTTTTCCTCTGGGAGAGGAAGATCATTAATTGAGCAGGCATTAATCCAGAAGCAGAAAACAAAGCTGCCGATTTCAGTTGAGACGTCAAGTATTGCAGGATCTGCCCATTCCTTTCTGCATGTACTTTGGTTCCAACCCCGGCTCAACTGGCTCTGGCCACCGGCTGCCCTCGTGTCTATTCCTGGCCTGAAGAGCTCGGTGCTGGCAGAGCCCCCCTTGCCATGTTGCATCACCAGCTGAACTCCAGTGCATGCCGTCTCCAAAGCAACAAGCAGCTAAAATTGGTAGAAAGTTTGATCTGAGCCTGAGCCAAGCTTAATATTTAATTGCTTCTAATTTCATTCTCTGGGCCGGCTTTGCCAAGCCAGGCAGAAAGGTCGTGGTGGCAGATGCAGGCTCGGTTACCTGCGGGCAGCAGCACTCTGCAGTGGGTCAGTGCTCCCACTGCAGACAGGGGGTCCCTATTCAGCGGCCACCTCATTCCCTGTTCTCCAGGAGCCTGGATGGGGTCTCAGCTCCCCCAGGAGCTCTGTTTGCCCTCATGTTTGAGAAGAGCTCGAGCACTGTGCTCCAGCCCCTGGAGGCTGTTGTTCAAGGCTAGCATGGTATGAGGATTTGCTGTTAAATCTCAAATATCTTGTGTCATTCCTGAGTCCATTACCACCTCTGCAGCCTCCCCTTTCCCATCCCATGACTGCAGCGTCCCATCCCATCACTTCCCACCCTATCCCATCTCACCCTATCCCATCCCTGCAACCTACCCATTCCCATCACACTCTGCAACCTTCCCTAATACCGTCCCTGCAGCACACCCCTTCTTATCCTGTCCCTTCCCATCCCATCCCTGAAGACTTCCCCAACTCATCGCATCCCATCCCAGCAGCCTCCCTCTTCCCATACCATCTCTGCAACATGCCCTTTCCCATCCCATCCCATCCCATCCCATCCCATCCCATCCCATCCCTACAGCCTCCCCCTTCCCATCCCACAGTCAGGTAACCAAACAGGGGGTGTTTCTGGCATGGAGACACATAGGGAAGCCGGGAGCCTGCACTCGCACTCCCTGGAAGGCATCTCCTCTCCCGAATGTCTCCCTGAGCAGGGATTAGGAGCCACATTCCCAGTGCGGCTCACGGCTGCCAGCCCGCAGCGAGACAAATTGCT
>NW_009943672.1:13229-18936 GCF_000696875.1 Nestor notabilis
ATTGTCTGGTCCTGGCTCGGAGCCGCTGGAACCTTCCACTAAATCCCCAAACACACTGTGCTTGCACTGACAGCGCAAACAGTTATTCAAATGGTAAAGGTCATCTCTCCCCTTCTTCACAGCTATTTTTGCACCACGTACTGAAGTCCAAGGGTAAATGAGCTCAGAGCCAGGCATGGCTCCATCCCCTGCGCCAGATCAGTGTATTGGAAGGATTTGGGAGAGGGGAAGAAACTGTTCATCCTGGGGCAGAAACCGGGATGACAGTGTCCTCCCAGCCGGTTTTCCCACTGATGTCCCCCAAAATCACCCCAACAAGCTCCAAGCAGGGGTAGCAAACATTTACAGGATGAGGTTGCTCAGGGGTTGAGTGAACAAGCATCACCCAGGCTTGGGGCATCCCAGAGTCCCAGGGAGACATCCAGCCCTGCTGCAGGACTGTGTTCCTGATGATATCCAGCCCTTGTGGCAAGGCTGGTGATGGGGTGTCCCTGGGGAACCACACACCCAGGGGAGGAATATGCACCAGCAACTGCCAGTGGGATTTCTCTTGTTGGTCCGGAGAAAACCCTCCTGGAGCAGAGCTCCGCAGCCGAGGAGGTTTTCCTGGCTCTGTCCATCTGACATTCATTCCTGCAGTGCCAAAGAAAAACCCTCCCAAACCTTTGTTTGATGGGAAATGTCACATTTTGGATCCCTTTCGTTTTGGGAGTGGAAGGGATTTTCTTGGACAGTGCTCAGGATCTATCTTTTCTCTGCACGTTGCAATGGGGAAGCCACCCCTGAGCCACGTAGGCGGGTTCTTGGCATTGGGATTTTGTCTGTAGGTATCTGATTTTCCTTGGATGGGAAGATCACCGTATGCCAAACGTGGGCAGCTCCAAGGGCACATGCTCACTGCCAGGCAGGTGAGGTGATCTGGCGTGAGATGATCAAAGCTCAGACACAGATTTGGACCCGCTTCAGCTTTGCTACCATCTGCCGAGCAAAGTCCTGCGAATCAAAACATCCAAATACGTCAGGAGAAGACCCCATCACATTTGTTTTTCCAAGAAATTCAAATGAAAGAGGGATTGCTCTGTCCCAGCCCTGCACGAGCAGAGTCACTTCATACCCACCTGTGTTCCTTCTCCTGGATATGCAAGGGGTCGTGAGGCAAAACTGGGTGAGGATGCCCCAGGAGAAGTACCTGATGGTGCTGGATGGTGGGTTCTAGGTGAGGATGCCTCAGGAGAGGTACCTGGAGAAATTCCCTGTCACCCCCATGCCCATCAAAGGCTCTTCCAAAGCCATTCTCTCTGTCACTGGCCAAAGGTTGCTGATGAAAGAACCCACCATTGCCTTGCTGGGAAAGCAGAGCCCAGCCCTGCTTATGGTGGTCTGGCCCTTCCCACATGGGCTTGGGAGCAAACGGAGGATGCCAAAGGGACAGCCCCATCCCTTGGAGCCCTGCAGCTCCCGATGAGCCGCACGCTCAGGCAGTGAGAGCCCCCGATCCGAGGGGAATGTTGTTTAAACAGAGATGACTGTAAAAATAAGGGTCAGATTTCCCCGGCTGCCGAACCTCCCACGTCCACCCGACCCTCCAGTTTCCTGCCTTCTGGCATGTGTGACCTTCAGCACAGTAACCCCAGGGCTCCCCGAGGAGCCCCGGCATGGCAGGAAGGATAAAGGAGAGTGAAGACTTGCACAACCTTCATCCAGCCCCGCCAGGAAAATGAGGAGGATGCTTGGACCGTGAGTGCCTGTTCTGGCAGCTTTTCAAGCGTGGAAATGGGCTTCCCTCCTCAAGCCTGGGATCATCCCGGCTCAGAGGAACCATGGGGAGGCTGTGACCCTCACCCCATCCTCTGTAGCCCAAAGGGGACATTGCAGCCCACGTCTTCTCCCCTCTCCTGGGCTGCCACCAGTTTTACCCAGGAAGCAGGGAAAGCTGGAGGAGAGAGGATGGGAGCAGAGCCTCCATGGCTGAGATCCTCGCTGCGGGTGAATGGCTCCAACCAATTTCCCATGTTTCTGACTCACCTTGCTTGGAAATCTGTCTCAAGAAGCAGCAGCAGCAAGAGCAGAAGCTTTTGCAACCTCGATGACAGGGCTGAGGGGGTTCCCCTGGCCCTAGGGATGAATGAGGCTGGTGCTCAGGAAGCCTCAGAGCAGTGAGGGTCAGGGTACCACCAGCCTGGTCTGGGCAGGAGCCACACAGCCCCTTTCCGGAGTAGGGAGTGACGAGGTTCCTGGTCCAGCGAAGCTTCATGGTTGGGAAGAACAGGAATAAGCAACCCCAGGATGTGGGTTTTGTGTAAGCAGAACTGTTTTGCTGTGCCCCATGGGTGTGTGACAGTGAAATCACTGCCAGGACCAGGTCTGAACGGAGACCAAGGCGGATGGAGTACCCGCTCCAGCCGGGAATGCTGCCAGTGCTTGTCTGGGTGAGACGTGCTGCTGTGCTCAGCCAGTGGCCGGTAGGAAATCCCTGTTGGATGTCTCCTGACTGCTGCTGAATCAGAATAACTGTTCTTCTGGAAAACCTAACTTTATCCCTGAAGCAATGATGGTGTCATTCACATCTGCCCTATTCCCCTCGCACTGGCGTCTCCCGACACACTTCCAACAACAAAGCAAGGCTGTGAGCAGCATTCCTGTCAGCCGGCATCACGCCCGTCCCTCCTGTGACGTGAGCCCGGGCTCAGCAGCTGCAGGAATTCAGACAGGGATGAACTTTCACACAGTGACCCATAGGGTCAGCCTGGGAAGGAGATGGGAAAGGCAGAGAACAAAGACACCATCACAGCCTGCTGGGCATGGATGGGGATGGGGATAAGGGTGGCGATGGGGAAGAAAGCGGGGATGGGGCTGAAGGTGGGGATGGGCATAGGGATAAAGGTAGGGATAGGGACTGGGATGGGTATAGGGATGAGGATGGGGATAGGGATGGGGTGGGATGGGATAGGGTTAAGGATGGGGATACAGATGGGGAAGAGGATATGGATAGATATGGGGATGGGGATGAGGATGGGGATGGGATGGGGTGGGAATAGGGATGGGTATAGGTATGTGGGGGCTGTTTCAAGGAGACACTGATGATGTGTGCTGGGGATACGGCCTTTCCAAGCTGGAAATTTGTCTGGGCTGGGGGAAACGGTGTGGAAGAAGGGGTGAGGATGAAGACGGGTGTGGTGATTAGCACAGGGATAGAGATGGGCATGGGACAACCCTCTTCCCACAGAGAGACCTTCACAAAAAATCACTGCCTCTGGAGCCCACTGTTCCCTCCTCAAGGGATGACCCAGCCAGGAGACCCTGATGAACCTGCAGAGACCCAGGGGCAGCCCTGAGCGCCCTTCCCCAGCCCCAGACTGAGCAAAACCCCACAAGGATTTTGGCCGCAGCACTTTTCCATGCAGGACAGGGAGAAATCCCCGCTGGCCAGACTCTGAACCTCTATTTAAACTCAAGTGCATCCGGCTCTGCAGAAAGCACCTTCCCAGTGACCTGTGGTCATTCCCAGCCCACGGGAGCTCAGGGCCTCGGGGGACTTTTCATTTGTGTCCATTAAAAATTCATGTTTCTCAGGGTAAATTAGAGATGTCCCAATAGGAAAATAGAGCTGAAGGAATATGCATAAATCATGGGGCTTCTCCATAGGCCTCAGCTTCTTCCATTACCCCTCTCCTGCCTCAGCACAAACACTGCAAATGCAGAGAACAACCAGTGGGAACACGTCTGCTTCGGCACCTGGCGTAACCCCAGTGATTCCCAGGACAAGCTCCAGTGTTGGGTAACAGCAGGGCAGGGAGCGGAGCTGCTCACAAGGATTCATTTTGCCTGATATTGTTAACCCAGACCAATAGTCAACACATGAAACTGGGCTTCCCTGTTTGTCCCAGTGACTCGGGGTTGGTGTTTCCTGGTTCAGAAGGCTCTCGGGATGCTGTGTTCCAACCTCAAGCTCATGGGCATGGCTCCTGCTGGCTCACATCTCCTGGGGTGTCCCAAACGAGCAGGAGCAAGAGGAGAAGGAGAATTTTCATGGGGTTTTTTTGGGGTGACCACCAAATTTTGGGAATTTCTGGCAGAGCTGTGGCTGCTCCCCCTCTCCTCCCCCCCCCAGCACTGGGGGTGGTGGGTCCATCCCTGAGGGAGGGCAGATGTACAACACTTGGCATGATCTGGGAGTGAAGGGGGAACAAGGCAGCAAGGTGCACCCCAAAGGGCCACACAGGAGCCCTGGGCTGCGCAGAGAAGTATGATGGGGGGTCACCACCACCTTCCACATCACCTCCCCTTGTCCCCAGCTCCCTTCCACAGCCCCAAGCCTCAAAGGTCTGGAAAAAGCAACACCCACAATTCCCATTTTGTGCTGCCTTTCTCCCTGCAGTGTTTTCTATATCAGGTTTTTCTCCTTTTCCTTTTTCCTCGTTTGAAAAATTCCTTCTAACCATGAAATAAATGAGAAAGCATCGAGTGGTGGAGGGGGCTGGGCTCTGCCTGCTGAGATTTCCCGAATTCCTCCTTAACTCTTACCTCTGTAAGAGTCTGTGACTCCTCCCTGCGCTGGGTGCTCACCCCGAGGCCTCTCACTCACTGTTTCTGCAGCAGCAACCTGGGAAAGGCTTGGAGACAGCCCAGGGCCAGAAGAACAAGAAAGCAGCAGCTGGGAACTGTTCCTGCGTGTGCCTTTGTACATAAACACACCTCCACCGGGGAGCTGCTTTGCTCCCAGCAATAGGGAAAACAGCAGAAAAGACAGGAAACCCTTTTATTAGGTGCCTAGTTGGGGAGGGGAAAGTAAGTTGGGCTTGATGGAAGTGTTGGATGTGCATGTCATGGCTCCAGCAAGGCTGAGCACAAGGGAGAGGCTGGGCTTCAAAACCAGCTCTGCAAACACACAGTGCATCTCCCATGGGATCTTTCTGCGATGGGTGGGATGTGCGGAAGGGTGGGAGCAGCAGTGGGATGAAGGCAGAAGTGCTGTGGGCTCCTGTGGGGCTGAGCACAGGGGAGCAGAGCACAAGTCCCCCTCGGAGTCCTGCTCCCTGCGGGGTTCACTGCCATCCAGATGTGCAGGAGGGCCCAGCAGTGCTGGGAAGCTGGGATTGAGCCCCAAAAGGTGCTGTGGGTGGGAATGCTGCTCCCTGCTCTAGGATGTGCTATGGCAGATCCAGAGGAAACAACAAGCCGAGATTGAGCAGAAGGGCTCCATCTGCTTTTAGATGAAAAGAGCTGAAAGGCTCCATCACAGTGTGTGAATTAATTGATGGGGCGAAGAAACAGACTGAAAATCCCTTTTAAGCCAGTGGAAAAAAGGGAGGACAAGAGGGAAGATGCGGTAACCAGAGTCCAAGTCACAAATGATGCATCTTCCCCTTTTCAAAGGGGAAGATTGAAGCCTTACAGGGGGGAGGGATTCATCCTTGGGAGACTGGGAGCATTTAGAGGAGTGAACATCATGCTCAGCCCATGGGTGCAGAGGACCTGACCTTCCCCAGAGCTGCTGGCTCCCTGTGGGGCATCTCTCAGGATTCCTGTGCCTGCAGGTGTTTGACTAGAGATAGTTTGGGATGGCATTCATCATAGAATCATGGAATTTGGGTGGGAAGTGACCTTAAAGCTCATCTAAAGCCACAGGCAGGAACACCTTCCACTAGAGCAGGTTGCTCCAAGCCCCTCTGTCCAACCTGGCCTTGAACACTGCCAGGGGTTGGGC
>NW_009943672.1:19299-19610 GCF_000696875.1 Nestor notabilis
GGTCTCCCCAGAGCGCGGCGGAGGGGCAGGATCCCCTCCCTGAGCTGCTGCTCGTGCTTAAACGTGAATTTTTTGGTGCTGACAGGAGATAACCTGGGGTGAGGGGCCTTGGTGCAGGGATGGGGCAGGGATAGGGATGGCAATAGGGTTTGGAAAGGGGATGGGGATGAGGACGGGGAAGGGAGAGGGGGTGGGAAGGGATGGGGATGGGGAAGGATTGAGGATGGGGAAGGGATAGGGATGAGGATAGGGATAGGGATGGTGATGGAGTAGGAATAGGGATGGGGACCGAGGGGCGTGGGAGAGTTCTT
>NW_009943673.1:0-10866 GCF_000696875.1 Nestor notabilis
TATATATATATATTTATATATACAAACCGAGTATTCTTGGAAGGGAGTATGAGTTTGTTCAGTGTGTGCTATAGTTAAGTTTTGGTTCATTAACAGCTCTGCTAGTACAAATAAATGATAATCACCATCTATTACTTTTCACTGTTTGTCTTGAACTGTTGCACAACAAGAAGAATATGAAAAATTAGATTGTGTGAATTTGGGCTTTTGTCTTACGTACCAATAAATGTATTAAAAAAGAGGGGGTTTTATGTTCTTAAAGATATAATAAGGATTATCCCTGTCATCTGGAAGCTAGTCAGACTACAAGACACTCATTTAATTATATGAGTAGAAAAATATTCCTGACTACTTGTTTGTCATGCAAAAATATTAGAATTAAAGCTTGTTCTAAAAAGCCCATGTGAGGAAGGTGACAACATTTTGTGAAATGCGAATGCTTCCTTGAAATAATAGGCAGGTCAAACTGTTGTTTCCAGTGAGACAAGTTATAGATAAAAAACTATTCTGTAATATGTCACTGATCATCTTGGCACATTGTGCTGGAGCTCTGATTCATTTATGTATATGTACATATGTATGCATACGTGTATGTATGCGTGTATATATGTATAAATGTATATGTATATATGTATGATTTTACTTAGCTGCTTTCTTTGATGTTACACTGTATTTTCACTGTCTTAAAGAAAAATTGATTGACTCTCATGGTATTGCTAACATTGTTTGGAGTAGCTTCACATATGAATCCTGTGACATGAAGATTTTGCCACACCTTTGATCTACATGCTGGCTCTTGATTTTTGTTCCTTGCCTTTTGGCATACCAGGGAGTCTGAAAATATCATGATTTTATCAGCTATGTATATTATTTCAAACTATTTCCCAAATACCTTCTTTAAAAGATTGTGATCTAAACAAGATGTTTGCTACAGGTGTTTTCTTGTAAACATCCTGTCTATGAAATGAAATTGTAATTATATCGGTTTTGATTTCTCTGACAAATCACATTATTTTTATTTTTCCTGATGTCTTACTGTATGACACATAATTTAGTTTCTGATTAGCAACCTCCTATATGCCAGAAAATAAATTTAACCTAATATTCTTTGCAAGTTCTTTCTTTCAGCATTGCTTTTGGTAGACACAATTACTAGATTCTTATATCTTTAATAACTTTGGATAGCCCTTTATGTTAAGCCAGCCTTACCTCCATGAGAAGGTACGTGGAATAAGACACTAGTCAGAAGTGAGCGCATTCCAGCTCTTAACAGCTGAAATCCTTAATCATGGCTTTTTTTGGTCTGAATAGAAACTCTGGGAGCTCAGTTCTCTGAGGTCATATAATAAGGGAGCTGGAAAGATGGGATTTGTGTGACAAGGCAGTCAGTACCAAATGATGCTGATTGATTGTAGATTCTTTGGTAGGATGTTGAGGATACATCTCATGAAAATTCTGCTGTTCCAAAATAAGAAGTGTGTAGACTCCCTAAGCATTTAAAAAAAAAAAACAAAACAAAAACAAAAAACAAACCCAAACAATCCCCAAACTTGTCTGGTGGAAGCATTTATCCATATACACTTGCATAATCTCACCCACACCTGAACTTGGAAGAATTGTTATACTGGTGATCTTTGTCATACTCATTCTGCTCATTAAGAGTCCTTAGCTATTGAAATGAGATTCAAAGTTCCAATCAATCAGATTCACAATGGCTTTATTTTATCTTTACTGACCCATAAGAGAAACACAGAAGGGACAAATATCATAACATGTAAAAATGTTTCTAGACTAAGTAGTAACCATATTGATTTAATTCATCTCACCAGGGTACTACTATAATGGCAGACAAAGTGTTGGAAAGTTCAGAGGCATTAATCTTCTTATCTGTGCACTGAAACTCACTCTGAAAAGATAGATGAAGGAGGGCTGATGAATGCTGCTTCATTAGGAGAATTTTAAAATGCAATTTGTCTTCATGAAAACGAGAGATTACACATTTCCAGCTTTCTCCTGGGCCTGCTAGAAATATTTTTAAGCAATAACCTTTGATGCAAAGTAGTCTTTATGCTAGGACAGTAATTATTATAGAATAGAGGTATGTCCTGGTCAATCTGTTTGTGAATCACAGCAGTGGAAAATCTTAGAACTGCAGATTTAAATTTCATAAATATGATTATGTGATATCAGAAAGAAAAATTCCCTTTAACTGACTTGGGTCTATGTTCAGTAGATTATGCAGAAGATTTTCATAGCACTTAAGGCTAATGGTGCAGGTGATGAGCTAAAACTTGATTAATCCTTGGAATTTGCAGGAATCAAAAAGCTTTTTCCCAATAGAATATTGGATGTTAGAATAACATTCTAATAGAATAATGGATACTCTTGCTGTTGCTCACACATTAATTCCAGACTGCCTTCTATTGCCTAAGAGCTTTATGACAGGACTGTGCAAAATATGGAAGTAAAAAGGAACTGCAAAGGTGCAGATATGCCATCTGGAAACAGAGACCAAAACCACACTAGGCAAATACATCTTGCTGGGACAAGGAGTTCTCAAAAAATTCCATCGTGTGATTGCTCATTTCCTGCCTTATCATGTATAATCCTTAAACATACAGGGATCTGAAACCAAAACCAGTGAAACCAACGGGCAGATTCTCATTAATGAAATATGTATTAGACTAGAACTTACAGTAAAGTTTAAGAGGAAGAGTACTGCCAATGTCTGGCATGATAAAAGCTCCTTATTTTCCCCCCTTTCCTACTCTTATTTGGCTTTTCAGCCTTCTACTCAGAGGCATCCTTTCCCATTACTTTTCCTCATCCCACTTACAATGCTCTATAACACAGTTGCAGTGGAAGAAAAGGTTGAGAGGGCACTCCTCTACTGGAGTGGGCTTTTATGCTCCTTTTTGGCTGCCTACGCCTTTTTTTCTCCCACATTTTGTATGCTCCCTTTTTGTGTATGAGTTCATGAAAAACAAAAAACAAACAACAAAAAAAGTTTTCTGTTAAAATTCACAGTCCCTCTGTGCATGTCAGGGTGGTTTATTCCTAAAAAAACCCATGCCAGCTCTGACTGGTATCTTCCCTACTCATGATGCCTTCCCAGAGCACTCTGCATAGCAATTCCCAAAAAAGCCTGCTCTTCTAAGGCTGGAGTCCTAATGCTGCTGCCCAGCCTCCAGAGTCTATCCTGATTTCAACTCAGTTTGAAGCTGTTATGTATGACCACTGTCACCATGGTTGTTCCCATTTGTGAGCAACAGGTCAAGTTCAGCATTAAACTTGTCTGGCCCCTCAAGCATTCACATAAGAAGATTGTCACCAGTATGATCTAGCAGCCTCCTGAATTGCCTACCCAGTTCCACATTGTCTCCCCTCTATGTTCAGTCAGCTCAAATTCTCTTGTATAGTGAGGGTTGGAGAGTGGGAAACTGCTGTTAGAAAAACTCTTTTATGCCCTTGTTGTGAGGCCATCTGCACTATAACCACATCTCAACAATTCACTTCATACCACTAAATTACTCTCCATTTATGGAAATATGGTCTCAAAGGGTTCAAAATTGCAAAAGAGTGACTGCATTTTAAAGTCGATTTCAGTGGGCTTTGAATCAGGCTGCTCTAGACATCATTAACTCTACTGAAGAAATGAACCTGCCACATACTGTGTGTTTCATGTGGCTGTTTCACTTATTTCCCCTTCACTAAAATCTTCCTATCCACTTCCATTCCTAGTACCAATCCCCTAGTGTTTAACGCTGGAAAGTAGATGGGAAGATACTGCAAAAATGAATGTAAACTTTTATATATGGGAAATGGAGTATAGTATGGAATCAACAGAAATTATTCCAGGCCTAGGCAGAAAGAATCTGAAAACAAGACATAAGCAGCCATGCATAAAATGTCTCAAACCACAGAGGAAATAGCAGACAAGATGAGTGGTAACAAGGTGAGCAACATATCAAAGTGAAATAAAAATCCCTCTAGAGAAGACAATATGGATGAAGGAAGCAAGTTACTGTATGTGTGAGAGTGTATTTAATATACTCAGCTGTGTAAGACCTTCAGCAAAAAGATCACTGAAGCTATCAGAAAATTCACTGTCATTATGGACTAATGCTCCTATCAGGCAAAGGGCACTGGTGAAATTACAGGTGTATCTGCTCCTTTTTCACACAGTCCATAAAGTCTCCCCATAATGTAGGTTAGCTGAATCCTTCAGGTGTGGAATCATCCAGAAACTTAAAGAAAATGTAGCACATACAGGAGCTGACTATCCACCTATGGAAATGCTATAAATGCATTCTGGAGATGGTGGGGGCCACCTGTGTGTCCATTTGCAACGAAAAAGGCAGAAGACAGATCAGGGTAGTAAGACTTACACAAAGGGAAAACAGGAAAGTGAATGAAGTACAGATCTCTGCTCTTCTTTACCCCATGTCCTGCGTTTTGATTTTCTGTGGGTTGCCTAAAGCTTATGACTTTTTTTGACAGATATACTCTTCCACTACTATGATCATCTTCCTGTCTGGATTTCAGCTTCAGAAACTGCGAAGACTATGGCAACAGTCCAAAGTCAGTGTAAGCATTCTGATGTTTGCTTTACATCAAACCTTGTATGTCTCATTTGCTTTGATTAGATGCTGTTTCAAAGCTCCCAAGGTTTGACTATTTGTAAATCCACATCTCTGAAATGAGGTAAGAATTTAAAGAATACAAATATGTACTCATTGTTAATTAACAAATAAAATCCAGAGCCTTATTCATTGTAGACTTCTCTTTTTTCTCATAATTTAAAAGGGATGATTTAGACGGAAGGCAGAGTAAGAAACATCTCACGTTAATCTTAGCTACTTTGAAGGCTGCTATTTCTAAGCTAGTCAGGAAATATTCAGTGGGGATATTCTACTCTTAAAATAGGCAGCTAAGTATCTGCCTATTTTCCTCATAGCAGTCCTCCTAGTGCTGTGCTTCGTATTGGTAGCTAGAATGTTGTTAATAACGCACCAGTGCTTTGGCTAGTGCTGAACAGTACTCAGCACCAAAGCTTCTCTCTAACCTTCCTTCTTAACAGGGGGCTGGGCATGGGAAAGATCTTGGGAGGGAATACCATTAGGACAGCTGACCTAAACTGACCAAAGGGATATTCCATACCAGATGACGTCTGCTCAGCAGTAAAAGCTGAGTGAAAGGAAGAGAAATGGGTGGCATTCATTGTTGTGTCATTGGGCTTCCAAAGCAACTATGTGTACTGAATCACTACTTTCCAGGAAGTGAATGGACAATGCCTACTGATGGGAAATAAAGAATAAATCTTTTGTTTCCATTTGTGTCTATGTGTGGCCTTTGTTTGTGCTTTATTAAACTGACAATATCTTGACCCACGCTTAGGATATAAATTGAAAGCCAAAATAACACCTTACATACTTCAAAATAAATTTGTATGTTAATCAAATATCTAAATCTAAAGGTATGACCTCAGAAATCTAGTTAAACTGCTGAGACTCCTGAAATCTAAATCTACATCCATCCCCAAAATATACTGCTAATGACAGTCACACTCTGAGACATAACAATTGTCCTGGACAGAACAAGCTTCTCGTCAGAACAAGCTTCATTTGAAATCATAACAGCAGTAGTGTGCTCCCAATCTTCATTGTGGCAACCTACTTCTACAAAGCACACAGTACTCAAAACATTCTCCTAGGAAACACTGCCAAAAGGACAGCGAGCAAAATGGAGGTTCATCTGCCTAAAAATGATTTTTGGATTTTGTTAATGGGTTTTCCTTACTCTGCTCTAGATTGGCAGTTCAGAGTCTACATTTTATTTACCTTCTGTCCATACGGCTGCCCTGTGGACAGCTTGAAGATTGACTGTGAAGAACTTTTCCAAATAGTCCTGCTGGCATGTTAGTAAATCAGTGTGCTCTACCGTACATGTACCCCTGTGCTCTGGAAAGAACCTGGAGTTTGCTTCAAGCTTGCTTCAGGCTTGTTCCATAGCAAGAAGATGAATCTGCTCTTTAAAGGTAGCCTCATGGCCACCAATTAGTAGCAACATAGTCAAAATGACCATCTAGTGTCATTTAGGATGCCCTGGAAGATCCCAGACATCCACATAGGGCTGGCATGTACAATACAAGATCATACCATTCTTGGCCAACATCTGCAGAACTGAGAAATTTCATCATACTTGAATAAGAATATTATATACCTCTGTTTAGGCAACTATATCTCAAATTACCACAATGTTTAGAAAAGGTGGCATGTATCAAATTAGACATTTATTTGAAGTCACTGTAGTGAGATGTCAACACCATACGGTGACACAAATTCTTTGTATCTCCTGCCTCACACTTAAAATGGTGGATTTAATACATTTGCTGCTGTGAGAACATAACAAGGTCTGATAACTTTTTTGGGGGAGAGAGTGACAAAATAAACCAGAAACTTTAAAGCTCATGTCACCACAAGCCTTAAATGTGATATAAAACTCCTACACTTTGGTACTTTTAAGACAAAATGAGAGAGGTGGGCAGACCCCAGTATATTTGAAAAGTGTAGATATAAGTACAGTTTCACACAGAAAATATAGGAACATTGGAATAATTTAATTGAAAACTAATATAGCTATCATAAACTAAGGAATAGCACAGCTAGAGGATTTAAAAAATGATTTGGAAGCAAAATCTTCTCATTGAACTAGATAATCAAAATTCAGTTAGAGACCCTTTAGAAGAGCTAGTACAACTTCTACAGCTAAGGGCCTTTCTACATTTCCATTACAAACCAGTACTTTCTGGGGATTATACTTCATCCAGAAGAGTTTGATGTGGGATGAACTTGGGATAAAATGTCTAAGCCTTTGAGCAGTATAATGGTAACTCTATTATAATAAAAATCTGTATTCGCTTCATAACTGTTGAGTTCACCATGTGGCTACATTACATAAAAAGATACCTGAGCTAATGCTGACCTGAGGAAATATGACCACATAATACAGTTCAGGTAAAGCTTCTAAGGCAAAATATCTTCTCTGGTGTGATGTTATATCCAAATTATTCAGCCAAAACTGTCACCCTGGTTCATTTTCTCACGTGAGTTTTCTTCACCAGGGATATTTTCATTCGATTCAACATTGTCCTAACTCATCTTTGCAACTCATCCTTGTTTCTCCTATAAGTGAGGATAAATGGAACAAAAGAAAGGTAACAGTCATGTCAAAATGCATGGTCTGTTCCAGATCTGGCTTGGGCATTACAAGGGAATAATAACACAAAACTATAAGAATTGTGAGATAATTCTAATGGTAGCTTAATATTCTTTAATGCTAAAAAGAATTAAAAAAATAAAAACTGCTGTTCCTCTCTTTTGAATTATGTTGCCATTGCTTTTATGGTGCAGACTTAGAGGCTAATTATCAATGGTTCACTATGAATGACCAAACAAATAGGTTGGTCGACTTGGGGGCAAGCTACTAGGCTCCCTAGCTTTGAGACAGCTCTGGCATAGAGCTTCAACACTGGGGAAGCAAGGTTGCAGAGATTGTTATTAATGACAAGAATATATAGTGCTTTTATGTTTCAAATCTCTCATTTCTTTTCTAAACCCTTTGTATTCTAAAGGTCGCAACTCTAAAATTTGAAAAACTCTTTAGAAATTTACTTAGGATCAAAGTTGAAAAGGAGGAAAAGATAGACATGTTAAAAAAAGTAGGAGACCTAAATGCTGAAAGAAAGGAATGTTTACTGATGGGATAAGTAGATGGACGGGTAGATGAATGTGATAACTTTAGTACATTCCCCTTTGGAAAACAAGTAGCTTGCTGCAGACACATGATAGAACTGTCAGAGAGGAAAAAGTTTTTCTTACTATTATCCTACAGACTAACACAGAAGTAAACTGTTTTATCTCTGTATTCAGTTTATTTACCAGAGATGCAATACCAAATATGATCTTATGGTAATTAATTCATTTTCTGTTGGGCTGTCCACATGAATTTTTCATATATTTTCCTTCACACCAAGTATCTTCATGAGTCTATATGAAATATTGCTAGCTAATTGTTAAAGTTTTCCCAGGTAGAAATAGAACTGTGAATCAAGGTTGTCACAATTGCTACGGTAAACCTCTAAAAATATTAAACATAGTTCAATTTCAGACAAAATATCCAAGGACCTTATAAACTTTATGAGGTTGACAAAATATCAGTATTTTGGACTATATCACCTATGAAGCAGTCTTATCTCTGACTTCAGTTCTTACCAACCTCACATCTCTGAATCCCAACAGTTTCTTCATCCACGACTAATATTGTCAAGTTCTTGGCTTGTTAAAGTTGTTTAGGAATACATAGTCTTCCCTGGAAACAAATCTACAGCTTTTGCTAGACTGGTACAGCAGAAATGCAAGCAAAGTAGCAGGTTTTTTATTGGTTTACTGGTGTGTTGGGTTGGTTTTTTTTTGTCTTTAAGAAGGGCTTGAAAAGGATTTTTCCTGGCAGAGTGCTTGTTAAAGACCTACATGTGGCTTCAGAGAATGGCATGAATTAAAAAAAGAAAAAAAAAATCAATTTTCTTCCCACTGTAAGGATGAACTAACCTTTTCTTCCTAACCTTTCTCTTTTTTGAATGTTAGTGCCTATATAAAGTAACTTGCAAGGGAGTGAAGTTGGATTCCTCAATGACCCCTTGAAAAGAACATGCATTACACATAGAATAGTCACTTAGTTTTAAAAGTAAATTTCAGAGCTGCCAAGTTTCCAAGTTATGGATCAATGTTGGGATTTGACACTTTCTGTCCTTCTCATTTATTTTTTAATATGGAAAATAAAAACATGATTTATTATTAGATTCAGCAGAATAATTATGTTACTCAGTGTACTGGCAGTAAAACTAAAATGGAATAGATTTGATCTCTGATCTCACTATGCAACAATTCAATAACATTGTTCTCCCTCAGCTGCTGTGTTTATCCCTACAAGGTAGAGCAATTTCCACAGGAGAAAGGAAGGAAGAGTACCATCTACTTATGTGCATTCCCATTGTAGTGTAGTCTGCTTGGCTGGAAAAGATGTAAAACAGGAAGTTTCAAATACCTTCATGAAGAAAAGTACTTACAGACTTCATTTAGCGTATTCTGAATGAGTGCCGTAAGTCTGAATGTATTTTATAGAAAGGTGGTCGGAAAGTCCTCATGGTTGATTCACTTCAGTTAGCTTTGGGAAGTTACTTGCTTAGGACATTGGTTTCTCCCTTCAGAAACACAGAATTCCTTCTACTTGCTGTGGAGAAAGTGGAAACACTTAATATGCTGTCCAGACTGCCTCCAAGACAGGGTGCCCTGGCTCAGAATGAACACATATACTAAGTTACAGTGCTTAGAAAACGAAATATAAATTAAGACTAGAAATAAAGTCTCTGTGTTTAACAAACAGAACAATTTAACATGGAAAGAACTTATCAAGGGCTACTGTAGATTTTCCATCACTAGAAATTTTTTAATCAATAGCGGCTGCATTCCTAAGATATATGTTCTACTTCAAATGAACACTAATTCACAGTCTTTATAATGGCCTGTATCATGCAAAAGTATAGACTATTCAATACCTTCTAGTTTTATACCATGAAACTTTGAAGACAGATGTTTCTATTAACTGCAAAAGTAGAAAAGAAGCTTTTGTCAATAATAGCAGTGATATATGAAACAGAGGTTAAAATAAACTAAGTGGGACAGTTTGCATGCTGCTGCTTCTGTACTAAACATAAGAAATAATACTCTCATGTCTCCTCCATGGTACATCTGTTCTGATAAGGTGACACACAGTCATTAGCTCTTCCTCTGAGTAGAAGAAACCTTATAGCTCTTCACCAAACCTTAGAAAGAAAGCCCTTCCCCTTCCATAGGTCTCCTTAGAAAATTTATTTGAAACATAACAGTGAGAGAAGATTTTTGAAAAGTGGGGGAAAAGGTGGCAAAAAATTCACTTCAATATGGTATGCACAAATATACCAATTAATATGAAAAATAATAAAGAATCTAAGGTTGCCTTGAGACAGGGGAGGAAGAGATAAAGTAAACAAGGGAAAAAAAGAGAAACGAAATTAAGGAAACCAAACTAACATGAGCTATTCTTAATTTGCACAGATCCTTAGTGAGCTGCCTGTTCATGAATTAAATAAGTAATTTACATCTATCCATCAACAACTCTATGAACACAGTGATGGGATCACCAGACTTTTGGCCTCCAGATTATAAAAGCAAAAAGAATCAAGAAAACCAGTTAAATTAAAAAAAGTCTTGACACAACAGATACTTGATCTTACAGGCTTCACAGAGATTTTTGTGTTCTTTTATTAAACTCTGTGTGGTGATATACTAGATTACAATTACCTGAAGAAATATTCAGAATTTTATGGACAATAAAGCCAATATACCTGTATTCATCACATAACAGAAACAAATATTTAAAGAATGTATTTCCAGGAAAAAACCAGCAGATATTATTATAACTCTTAAAATGTAATAAAGTGCTAGGCCTGGTTCAGTATAGCATATACATAAAGGCATTAGTGAAGAATTATTAGTCCTTGCGGAGGGTGTTGTTTGATATATATTAAATTCAAGATTCCGTCTAATGACAAATTCTTTTGCTGCAATTTGAAATCCATCTGTATATTGTATTCCTAAACAGGTTTGGGAAGAAATTTTTCTATGAAACTATTTTTTATGGAAAAAAATAAGCTTTTGAAGAAACAAAGCATTGCACAATTTAAATGTGTTCAGTTCAAATAGTAATGAGTTCAGAAAATTCAATGATATATGACTTCTTTGCGTCAGTCTTCACTAGCAAATGCTC
>NW_009943674.1:0-210 GCF_000696875.1 Nestor notabilis
GTGCTAACGGGGCCGTCCAGCTATTCCCGTTCCCTGCGTTGCTTCCCAGTGGTGCTCCCGGCTTCCAGCCCAGGGCTCACATGTGGAGGGAAGGGGGCTTGGGACACGTTGATCCCCCGCCGGTGCTCGCTCCATGTACATTTTAGCGAGGATCTGGCAGAATCGCACCGTTGCCCTCGCACTGCCAGCTCGCAGGGGGTGTGGGGGGTG
>NW_009943674.1:223-681 GCF_000696875.1 Nestor notabilis
GAGCCTGGTGCAGCAGCTCCATGGGTTGCCCGTGAAAGCGGGTGTTTAAAGCACGCTGCGAGCACGTTCCTCCCCAGAGACCTAATCGTAGCTGCAGGGCAGGTCTTGGACGTGTTAAAATCATAAATTCCTTTAATTACAAGCAACTGCTCCAGCGGCGTCAGGCAGACGCCCGCTGCTGTCAAGGGATCGGGGCTTTCCAAGCGGCTGTGTTTGAAAGGCAGGAGAGCTGTGCACATCATAGGTGTGTTTCTCTCCTCTGGAGTGCTTTCCCTTGTTAAGAGCTGGGAAATCACAGCCCAGAGTGTTTCAATACACCTCTGTATAAGCTTTGATGTCTTTCAGTGCTGGAGCCGAGGGGAGGAAGGACAGGAAGGAGATGGGATCTTTCCAAGGCGAGAGGAAAGTTCTGCCTTTGGACAGTGGCTGGGGGTCACCCCCAGGGTGGCGAGCGGGGA
>NW_009943674.1:712-2256 GCF_000696875.1 Nestor notabilis
TGCTCAGTGACGTGGCTGAGTGCAGGAAAACAAGCCTCTTACGTGACTTGAGCCAGGCTTTCCTGCATGCCACACACTCCCTGCCTTTACAATCCCGTTGTCTTTCTAGTGTGTGCATTTTGGGAGCTATTCTTGGTGTCTGCAAACACGCTCAGACCTGTTTGCATGGTTGCGTGTTTATTTAGGGAAGTGTTTCTCCCCCCATCCCAATGTTGTCTGGAGCCAAGCGGTCTGCTTGGAATGAGTTATCTGTCCCGGAGCACGTGTGGCTCGTTGCATGAACACAGCCAGGTTTCTGAGGTGCAGAGCTGAGTATGGAGCAATGGACCCAGAATGAATTGCCCCAAGTGACTTTCTCCACTCCTATGGAGGCATTGTCACGAGCTGAATTTCACAGATGGGGGTTTAGAATGAGCAGCTCAAAGGAAGAAAGTGCAGCTAAAAGTGATCTCATTCCAACTTGGCTCTGTAGTGTGGGTGAGATATTTGCTTGTGTGAGGATTCCTGTTGCTAGTGCTACAGAAACCACATCCGGATGTAGGTTATGGGGCTCCCTCCTTGGTTGCAGCATCGTGAGGGTCCCCCAAAGTGGTCTGCAAACCACATGCCTTTTTCTTTTCCTTCCTTTAGCACCTTCAAGTCGTTTATCCAGAACAGATTCCGGATGTTGTTGGAAGTAACTTCTTGCATTTGCCGTTCCCACGTCACCTCGTTCTTTGAAGGGGGACGTTAGAGCCTTGGTGTTTCAGAGCACACTGGGAGCTGTATTACTCATGTAAATGATTTCCTGGATAGGCAGCTCCTGTTCACGTGTTACCTTCCTTGAAAGCTGCTTTTCAACAGCAGGGGTTATAAATCTGAAGAGCAGTTACAAGGCAGACAGTGGGTTTGAATTTACAAAGACCTCTTGTTTGTGTTTTTCACGTAGGTGCTTGCAGAATCCATGTACTTCTCAGCTACTCTGTATGTCTAAATGATGCAGAGGTGCCAGCACCCACTAGATTGATATTACTTCTCAAGAAGATGTATTTAATGTGCAGTGAATAAATGGAGTTGTCTGCATAGTTTGCCTTGTATAGCATGGTCCTTCATCTGCAAAGAAACATTGGCTGACTTATTAATGAGAATCCAATTAGCAGGAGAGGAAGTGATGGGAAAGGTGCAGGAGAGAACAGGAATAAAAAGATCTGTTCCAGCAGGGTCACCTCAGCACCCAGTGATTTCTTGTGTAACTGGTCCTGGCCAAGGTCCGGGTGTGCTGGACCCTGTCCCTGTGTCAGCTACATGGAAGCAGAGCCACAGCAGAGCTCCGTGGCAGGGTTAAGGCGGTCAAACAGCTTGAGCATAGCACAGAGAGAGTCTATGAGAGGAAATAACACGAGGGATTGTTGCTGAGGGGTTTTACAGCTCTGTGTTTTATCCATCCTGGCGTGGTTGATAGCGTGGCAGGACTTTGTTAGTCTGATTTGTGTAGAAGTGAGTAGCTCACAGTGAGTGGCTGGAAACTGCTCATGAAAGGACCTGGGGGTGCTGATTGACGGAGC
>NW_009943675.1:0-525 GCF_000696875.1 Nestor notabilis
ACCAGCCCAGTCCAGCCCAAACCAGTCCAGTGCAAACCAGCCCAGTTCAGCCCAGTCCAGCCCAGCCCAATTTAGCCCAGTCAAGGCCAGCCCAGTCCAGTTTAGCCCAGCCCAGCATAGCCTAGTGCCTGAGCTGGGCTGGACTGAGCTAAACTGGTCTGGGCTGGGATGAGCTGCTCCAGCTCAGGCATGCCCAGTCCAGCTCAACCCAGTCCAGTTTAGCCCAATCCAGCCCAATTCAACCCCTACAGCTCCAAAGGCAGGGGGTGTGTGGCCTGGACAGGGGCTCATGTCTGGGGGGGTGTGGATGAAGTCCCTGGGTTGTCACTGGCCCCCTTGCCCCTGCGCCCCATCCTCTGGCAGGCCCTGGCACACCGCTTACCCCAGGGGTGGCAGCAGTGTGCATGGATCACACCGGGTAACCGGGAGCAGCAGGAGGACACCCCGCAGACCAGAGCCGCCCAGATGTCCACAGCTCCCTTCTCTGCAGAGCCTGCATGCCCCAGCCCAAACAAGCGGCACCCG
>NW_009943675.1:639-12338 GCF_000696875.1 Nestor notabilis
GGAAGGTCACGTGGGCTGCCCGGCTGCAGGGGTGGTGGCCAGCCTGTGGGATGGGGGCTCCTCCTCCTGCCTGGGGGCTGCTCTTCACCTCGTGAGACACCTCATGCTGCGTGTCGGTGCCTCATTCCCCGGCTGAAGCTCTCAAGAGCAGCATCCCACCACGCTCCTGTGTGCACTGCCTCCCCGCTGGCGCCCGTCCCAGCAGCCTGCTGAGGACACTTAGCAGAGTGTGACCAAAACCTGCCTTATCACAGTCCATGGGACCACAAACAAACTGGGGGCAAGGGGGAGTTCCCCAGCAAAGCCTGGCAGCTCCTGAGGTGGGAATTGCTGCCGGCTGCTCAAGCCCCTGCTCCTTTCTTGCTCTCAAAGGCCATGCAGCTCCCAGGAAAGCTGTCGGAGATGTTGGCTGAGTCATGGTGACCCACATGTTTCCTGGTGTGACAGCTGGAGTTGCTCACACCTCTGCTCCCAGCTCGCCCTCCCTGCTTGCTGCCCAAGGACACTGACTCCTCCTCTCTCACACACAGCCCTTGGCTTCTTCCTGGACAATCATTTACTTGCTGATAAATGTAGCTCCTTGGAAGGAAGGAGAGGGCACAAGAAACATCGTTTGTAAAGCGGGGCTCATGTTTGATTGGCATTTTGATCCAGATGGGATTTATTTTTGTTAAACTTAGAAAAAGTCTTGCTTTATTTTGACTGGTATATAATGGTGAGGGCTGAAAAAAAGGCCTGAGAAAACCCAGACCTAAATGAACTTGTGATCTCGCCCATCCCATCACTCTGTCCCACCCTGGTGGGAAGTTTGTTTGCCATTCTGCTGAGGCAGCCAGAAAAGGTTTGGGTTTGGATTAACTCAAATGCTTCACTTTTGGGATACTCCTCAAGGACCTGCACAAGCAGTGAGTGACCTTTGATGCCGGTGGCTTCTGCTCTCCAGCGAGCTAGGCAAGCCAGTGTGAGCTCTAGGGTAGATCCAGCCAGGAGCAAGGATCACTGCCCACTGCATGTGGGCACGTCTGTTCCCTGGTATTGCCTGGTTTTACCCGGTTCTCCTCATTCCAGTGAATCCTTGGAGCAGAGATAAAGAAGGGAAAGGTGAGGGTAAGCAGGCAGGAGCTGTTGGGACAGTCCACAGTGACCCAAGGAGTCCCCATTCTCTACTCTCTAGGGTGAAGCTGCCCCGAGGCCTCCAGGCAAGAGGGAGAGATTTCTGTGTGCTTTTAGATTTTGTTTTCTTTCAAATAGTTTTAGGGCTCATAAAAATGAGAAACTGGGAAAGACCCAGCTGGGACCAGTCCTGTACCTACCAAGATCTAGTCCCACGTCTCCAGAGCAGAAGGGCAAACGTACCTGCCCCTATTCCCCCAACAGGTTTTTGGGGAAACCTTCCCCCTCTTATGAATGCTGGACACGGTGGTCTAAATTCAGTGGTGGAGCAGGCTTGGTATTTGTGACTGGGCCACCCTGAAATCTGCCCCGTGCATCCTACCAGGCAGTTAGGAACTGGGGAAAGGGGCTGGGGACAGCGGGTGGGACAGAGCTGCTGCCTCTTGGGCTGTACAAGGGCTTAACAAGCTGCTTTTCTGGGGACACTTGGTTCAGTGAGGCCACGGATTAGAGAAGCTCTGCAGTTTGGTTCCCTCTGCTAAAGAAGAATCACAAAGTATAATTGCTGGTGGCTACGCTACCTTGCCAACATCTCTTCTGTTACAAAATGCTCCTCTGTGCCTCTGTCTTGCATTTCTCAAGGTGTCTAAGAACTGCTCTAGGGTAGGGCTGGTCCTACCACTTAGCTGTCAGGAGAATATGCAACTATCAACAGTGCTTCTGGTGATTAAGGCTCAGGTATTGTTTAGGGATTTCAGCTTCTTTCCAGCTGAAGATCTCTTCTTTCCTGGTGTGTACACCTGAGACTGTCCCGCAGAAACCACGTATAATGAGAGACTCAAAACCACACTGGTTGGGCCCTGAGCAGCGTTGCTGAAGGAGAGCCCGTTCTTGGGACAACAGCAACATCCACTTGCTTTATGAGTTCTCACCAAGTGACCCCAGTCACACGAAGCTCTGCTCATGCAGGGCAAGGGCGAGGCAGATGAGGTTCTCTTTTCCTCACCACAGCATGGGCAGGAAGAGAGGGACTCTGTCTGGACCCTTGCTAGGAGAAGCACAGCACTGGTCTGCAGCCCTGACCTCCCAGTGCTCCCCTGATGCTCTGCCATGGCCTGGTGTTCACTTGCTGTCTTACTGCTGACCCTCCATGGTGTGTGTCTGGACCTCTAGCTCATTCCCCTGCCATACAGAATTGCTCCTGAGCTGCATCTCCCCAGCTCTTTACGATGCTGCCTCTGTCCTACAGCCAGCATGGGGCCCAGATGAGGTTGGAGAATGATTTTGTATGGTCGTCATTCTCTTCAAGACCATCCACAGCTTTTTCTGCCATCTGTCATTTGGAGGAGAAAGCAAACAAGGAAAAAAATAATTATAAACTCAAATTATTGCCTAATCACCACAGCAATCAGTGCTGCTTGCTCAGCCTGCAGGACTCAATTAGATGTCATCAGCAGATTTGGGCAGCTTGCCTGGGCTGCAGTCTTTCATCTCCTGAAGACTGACTGACAGGCATCTCGAGATCTGCAGGCAGAGGAAGGAGCTGGGATGCCTTTGAAGGATTGGCCCATCTCTTTAGGAGAAGAGCATATGGTTCAAAACCAGGGGGAAAAAGGAGCATTGTGTTTATGTTTATGAATTAAAGGAGGCCCCATACCAGAGGAAGGGATGTTCAGGCTGAACCACTGAGGTCTCCAGCCCCATCTCCAGCACTACCCCAGAGCGCTGCCCTGGTTCACGCAGCCCCAGTTTGTCTTACTGGGAGGATGCACTGGTTAAATCACTTCAGGAAATCATGGGACATGTCACTTAAATCCTTCTAGATCCATGGCAGGGCCTTTGGCAGGGCCACTGCACGTCTGTGCATGCATGCAGGATCTTGGCATTTGGTTTGAAGCATGTATCTTCCTCTTCCCCATGGGACTCCCCCACTGGCTGCTTTTCCAAAAGCAAACGATGGGACCTGCACCCAGCCCAGTGACTCAGGCTGCTTCAGCAGGGATGTGGGGAGGCCCCACAGCTCATCCTCTGGTCATCACAAGGGAGAGTGCCCCCTGGGCTCAGCCCCATAGGCTCTTGATCAGAGAGAGCCAACTGCTCTGGTTAAGGGGTGGGCAGCCCCAGGCAGACCCCTGCTGCAGCAGGGCTGTGTCCCCCCATATCTGCACCCAGGACAGAGGCTCATGAGAGGAAACAGACCCTGGTGACAGTTTGGCATTGCCCAAGAGGCTCTGGGAATTGCCCCGCAGGAGGTGGCAAGCCTGCTCCTGCTCATCTCCACTATGGTTTGCAGGGTGCAGCCGGCTGTCTGGAAGCAAGCTGCACAGCAAGGGGCAGGCTCATCCTGGACAAAGGGCTTCTTGGGGCTGTTGCAGTGCCCTGCAAGAAAGAGGGGACAACAGAGAGCTGGAGGAAGGGGCACCCTGCCTTCACCCTCGGTGCTTGCTGGGGTGGTGAGGGGAAGCACTCAGTGCAGGGAGGGAGGATGCTCAGGGCAGTGGGGACCAGAGTGCTCTTACAAGGGGAAGGGAAGAGGTGTGTGGCTCGTGGAGCAGGGGGCAGGACGGCCGAGCTCCACTCCCCACTCTGCTGCCCTCCACGTCTCCAGGTCCCTGGGGAGGCAGGGCTCAGAGGTGCGCTGAGCAGCGCGGAGGAGAGGTGCTGAGACCCGTCCCTCCTCCCGGGGAGGAAGGAGGGCGAGAGGAGCTGAAGCTCCCGGGCTCTGAAACGTGATCCTGCCGCAGGCACCTCCCTGGACCACACCTCGCCCTCTCCTATATATGCCGCTGGCCTTGGGAGGCGCAGGGGACGAGGGCCCCGGCGGATCCCTGTGGATGGAGCGGCCGAGGCATCAGGGCATGGCGAAGAACACCTACATGCGCTGGCGGCTCCCGCTCGTGTGCCTCCTCTGGGAGGTGGCCATGATCATCCTCTTTGGGGTCTTTGTGCGCTTCGGCCCCGAAGCTGATGCACACTGGGAGGAAGAGAAGCAGAAGAACAACGTGACCAGCGACATAGAGAATGATTTCTATTTCCGATACCCATGTGAGTACTTGGGAAGCCTAGTCCTGGGCTGGCTGGTCCCCATCCCATCCCATCCCATCTCATCCCATCCCATCCCATCCCATGGAAGAGCCTGCCAGAAGCGATGTCTCCACCAACAGCTGGGAAGTCAGGCTCTTGCCTTGAGGCTGCTTTGGGGTACACTGAAGAGTAAGAGAGGAGCCTTGCGGCCCCTCTTGGGCCTGTGTCAGCAGGGTACCATGACGTCTTTTTTCCAGGAATAGGGCTGACGTGTTCTCAGCACCCAGCAAGTTTCGGCTTGCTGCCCCCTCCCTCAGCTCTGGATGCTTTTCTGTGCATACGGAGGAACGGCTGTTGAGATCCTGTGACATCTTCCTCCCCTTCCTACATCCTCCCCCTCGCTCGTAAATTATCCTTTAGATCCTGGCATTTCAATGCTGGAATCTTCCTAATTTGCCAGGCTCTCAGGGCTCTTGGGTCACTGCATCCTATTGTCCCATGGATTATTCAGGTGGTTGAAGCCCTCCTGGCCAGGCAGTGCCTTTGGCCAGCTTTGATCTGCAGGGCTGGTCATCACTATGAGCCGTTCAGAACATGCTGCTTCTGTAGGCAATTGTTTCCAAGGAAGCAACAGGCCTGAGTCATGCATCTATTTAGAACATTTCCATTAAAAACACCTGCTAAATCAAAGGAGCTATAGCAACCTGTAGCTGCTGAGGATTAGCTAGTTCAGAACAGGATCTGCTTACAGAAAACCTCTGCTCAGCTGGCCTCTGGGCTAGTGTATGGCTATGGCTGCCCTTGGGACTAACCCCAGGCGCGTTGGGATGAAGCAGCGTCAGTGCCCGAGGGCTGCTCTTGTCACTGATGTGCTGGGATGTCCTCATCAGGGGTCCAAGAAAGAGCTTGTAAGAGCTAAGGACATGACATCTCTTCTGTCCTCATATCCCACCCATGCCCAGCAGTGCCAAATATTTCCCCTCAAATGGCTGTATGGATTCACACAACTAAATGAACCTAGGAGCAACTGCTTAGATCAGTTTAGCTTTGGATTACGTTTCTGTTGCAGACCTGAAGAAGGGCTCACGTGCCCAAAAGCACAGCTGGTCTTTGACCATTTTCTAATAAAAACTATTCTCTCTCTGCAAAGATGGACAAACACGGCAAGGTGGCCAAGCCCTGGCATTTTGACCTCTCTTTCCATCCAGTGCTCTTCAGGACAGAGTGTTGTGGTGGAACACCCAAGGACCAGTTATAGCAACGTGTCTGCAACCTCAGCTGTCCATAGGACCTGTCCCCAGTGGCAGTGGGATAGGAGTGATGAACTGGCAGGTCCTCCAGGCCCAGAGATGGTTGGGAAGGCAGGCAGAGGGGAGCCTATGCACAACCGTGTCAGTGGTGCCCATTGCCAGGTCCAGTCAGTGTGACAATTCCTTTTCATTTTGAATCGCACATTGATATTCCTTAATGTGTGACTCATCTGCTCTCCAGGGAAAAGAAACCAGATACTTTGGTACAGGTAGCATTCCCAAAGCCCAAACACTTCCTCTTGGTAGTGGTGCCAGTTGTCCTCCCACATAAGAAAGGTCACAAAGTCTTTAGGGCATGGCAGCACCTAGAGACTCATTGTCTCTGAGTGATGCCAATGTTATTCTTCCCCAGGGAAAACAAATGTAAGGGTTAGAAAAAGGTTTTAGATTGGGTGCAGCTTGAAGAAAGACCTCCTGGGTTTGTACAGGGTCTGACACACAGTGGGCACCCTTTGTGTTTTCAGAGGGCACAGAGTCCCTGGCTTTGACTCTGACCTGTCTGTTTCTGCTTTTAAGGATGAAAGTGGGAATATATAATGCAAATGGCAGCAGATAATTCTGGCTGTTTATTGTGCTGATTGCACTGGAGAAGAGAGGTGGCGAGAATAAACACAGCTGCAGAGGGAGAGTCTGTAGGGTTGTATGGTGAAACCAGAGTTAGGAAGACTGGTTCTTTGGGCATGCAGTGAAGTGTGTTTGAAGTGACCTCTGCTGAACAGTGCCAGCCCCTGGTCTTGCCTCCTTCCTTTTCTTATGAGTGATTTCATGGGCATGGGGAGCATTTCCAAAGAGCAGATTAACCTGTCTCTGCAATGTGACACTACATTGCTGGAGCCTGTCCAAAGCTTTGTCCTTTAGCAAGTTGCAAGATCTTGTAAAGCACCAAAGGACAAAAGCCATGGCTTCTGCAGAGCAACACCTCACCCAAATCCTCACCCAGCCCTTAGTGGAAGCAGCAGGTACAACCCCAGTGTCCCTGCAGGAGTGGATATGAGGCTGCTGGATTTCAGCACAGGTTCAGAGTACAGCAGATTCTCAAACTTTGCCCTGAGCTTATGCCTTCTCTGGGGTGCACAAACATTACTGGTTATAGTGGCTATAATGGTTTGTGTGCTGCGTAACACAGAGCTGGAGTAGCTCTGTTAATGCTATGTTTACCTGTTGTAAAGTGAGGGCGTGCTGGTGGGAGTCTCCCAGCAGAGGATCCCACCCTTGGGTCTCCTGCTCTTTTTGTGAGCCTCCAGTGTGGGAGTTTGCATGGTTCAGTTGTACCTATGCAGAGTTTCAGCTCACTTAATTGCAAAGCGATGCTTATCTGGTAGAAACGTGCAGCATTAAAAGTACAGCAGGTTTATTGCACTGAGAAAGTCTTTCAGGAGGCTCACACGGGTTTGGTTTCCCCCAGGGAAGGGCATCTGAGGGGCTCGAGTGAGGTCAGAGCATTAATGGAAAGAACTGGGTCCCTCTGGTTTAAGCACTCCAAATCTCACAAGGAGGATCCTGGTCTCAAGGTTATTTTGCCACTGATTTCAGCAGCACTGATAAATGTGTTTATGAACTGCCCTTGTTCTTGTACTCTTCTTGCTCTGAGCCGTTCCTGCATGAGATGGGCCTACCCAAAATGACCATCCATGTGTTTTTAATAAAACTTCACTGCTCATTTTACTTGCATTTTCTGAGGTTTTTGCAAAAGGGGAAAACCCAATCTGAATAGAAGAATGCTTTCCTCTGCGCACTCCATTAGTCTCCGGCCTTCTCCTGCATGCACACTTTCAAGACAAAGCCTTTTAACCAAAAGCCGGTTTACAAAACCTGAGCCATTCTCAGACTTAGAAATGTGGGGACTTGGAACAAACACACGTTTTCTCCTGAATTTCCCCCCTACTGCCACTGACGTGGGTAGTTTCCTTTCACCACTAAAGTCAAATGGCACTCACAGCCCTGCTGCCCCCTCCCAAGCTGACAGTCCCTTCCCTCTGCACAGCTTTCCAGGATGTCCACGTGATGATCTTTGTGGGCTTTGGCTTCCTCATGGTATTCCTCAAGCGTTACGGATTTGGAGCCGTGGGTTTCAATTTCCTCCTTGCTGCCTTTGGGATCCAGTGGGCTCTACTGATGCAAGGCTGGTTCCACTCTTTCGAGAACGGAAAGATCCTCATTGGAGTGGAGAAGTAAGGATGGCCTCTGGGGTGCTGGCGTGGAAGAGCTGGGATGGGAAGCAAGCTGGCAGCATCTGTCCCTCTATCATGTGCAATCAAGTCTCTAAAATGTTGCCTTCCCTCCGTATACCTCCACTTGCTTTCCACCTTTTAGCCCAAAGTACCTGCCATTATGGTGCTCAAAGGGAAATGTGAAAGGAGCATCACTCCTTAGTCCCAAGCTAGGCACCATGGACACCAGTGCTGGGAACACGTGATCCATGTTATTGAAATAATATGGGGGAAAGCACCTTTTCTGGACAGTATATAAGGATGGGAGGAAGGTCAGTGGGAAACGCTGGGCTGTCTCCTAATCACCTGTTCATCTCTAGGATGGATCTCTAGAGCTGCGGTGCGTGAGGGTGACTTCCAGAAGAGTATTTCCTTACTAAACAACCATTTCCCTTCCCCTTTTCCAGCCTGATCAATGCTGATTTCTGCGTGGGCTCTGTGTGCATTGCCTTTGGGGCCATCCTGGGCAAAAGCAGCCCCATACAGCTCCTTGTCATGACTCTGTTTCAAGTCACGCTTTTTGCAGTGAATGAGTACATCCTCCTCAACCTGCTTCATGTAAGGCTTTAAGCAGAACCAGGTTGGTTCTGCTCCTTCCTCTCCACGTCTCACCAAATCATCTCCCTTTACTATGGCTCCACCAAGCCACTGCCTCATAAGCATTCAAAATGCAAGCATTCAGGCAGAAAGAGTAGACAGATTATGAAGAGAGGGTCATCAGGTGATACTTCACTGAGAAGGGAGATCTTCTAGGGCTTTACACACAAAGAGCACAGGGTCCCTCTGCTGCAGCTCCCAAGGCAGATGATGATTCTTAATGCAAAGAACCAGTCACTCTCTTTGTGCCTGAGATTCTCTCATCTGTTTCCCCTGCTGGAATATGGGTGTTGTAGAAGGAAATAAAGTGACAAAGAGGATATGTCTGCTGACAGAGGCAGGGTTCCTGCCCTCCGAGGGAGGGCTTGGAGGGCTGAGAAGCAAACAAGTTCCCAGAAGAACTGAGTGCACTTGGAAGCCAACCTGGCTATTGCCGCAACCCGTTTGCCACTGGCACAGGTCAGAAACTCCCCTCTGCCTTGATGCCTTCCAAGGGGAAGGTAAGAGGCATGTCATGGTCATGCACAGGACCAAGAGAGCAGGATAGATAGCTGGACCAGAGCATTTTTGTCCACCTCTCCCCATGACAAGATTGGGAGGACAAGCTGGTCATGATGCAAACCAGACCTCAGCTCCAGGATGAGCAGCAACTGCAGAAGCAAGCCTCTGTTTTCCCATGGCTGCAGGTTAAGGATGCAGGTGGCTCCATGACCATTCACACCTTTGGAGCTTACTTTGGCCTCACAGTGACATGCATCCTGTACAGACCCAACCTGGAGCAGAGTAAGGACAAGCAGGGCTCCGTGTACCACTCTGACCTCTTCGCTATGATCGGTGAGTCAGCCCCTGCCTCAGGGGTGCTGCTACCTGTGGACCACTTAGCTGCAGAGGGATGGTCCCTCCTGAGTCTCTGGGAAAACCAAACTGAAACCAGGATCTGGGGGTGAGAAGCTCTGTATCCCAGTCTTCTACCTCTCCAAGCTACTCAGCTCCCTTCATCAGTGGCTGGGTTGAGATGGTACATGGGCAGATAAGGATGTATTTTGGCTCTCTCTCTGCCAGCTCCTCCTGATGCTGGTCCCATCATGAGGGATGCGGCTCTGGGACAGCAGGACCACAAGATTTAACTTCCCACTGGGCAGAAAGATCTTATTTAGAGGATTTTTCAATTCCCATATTCTCTCTTTTCCCTTCTTTATCCCCTTCTCCCCTTCCCACCAGGAACCCTGTATCTATGGATGTACTGGCCCAGTTTTAACTCAGCAGTATCTGAGCACGGGGACGCCCAGCACCGGGCTGCCATTAACACATACTGCTCGCTGGCTGCTTGTGTCCTCACCACAGTGGCCTTCTCCAGCATGCTGCAGAAGAAAGGCAAGCTGGACATGGTAAGCTGGGAGCCCAGGGGACTTATAATGAAGTTGATCAAGGGGCCAGGAAATGATTGGCACTTGTCCTTTGCTGAACAGATGCTGGGTTTTAGGGTGTGATGGCAAAACCAGCATCCAAGCAGAAACCCAGAATAAGCAAGTGGGAAGTGGGTCCTGCAGTGTTTGAGGTGCAGGAGGATCCCCTGCATGTGGTGGACCTAAATCACAGCAGGGACTGGACTTGCTGTGCCCAGATTGCTACTGATGGGCACGTTGCAGAGCCATGTTTGGCAGTGCTCTCCAGCAAGCCGAGCAGGGCCTGCGCAGCAGCTCGTGAGCAATCGGGGGGCTGACTTGTACGTGTTATGTGTGTGGGTGACATGTCTCTGTGACAGCAGAGCTTGCGTGACACATGGGTGAGACAATTTCCATCTGATCACAACTCCCCACCCGGATTTGTGGATGCAAAGAACGTGTGTGGTACGGGGAGTGGGAGTCTGTGCGCCTGTGCTGCAGACAGAGGCTGCCTCTTCTTCTCTTGTTTTTCACCAGCGAGCAGGAAAACAGGCCCTGAAGTTTCCTCTGGGAACATTTTCAGAGCTGATTCTCCTGCTTCGCCATTTGCACCATCCCTGAGCAATTCAGTCTCCCCGAGATGCCAAGACAGGGCGGTTACTTCTGCAGGTCCACATCCAGAACGCAACGCTGGCGGGCGGCGTGGCCGTGGGCACCAGTGCGGAGATGATGCTGACTCCGTACGGCGCCCTCATTGTCGGGTTCATCTCTGGGATTGTGTCCACGGTGGGGTATGTCTACCTCACGGTGAGTGCTGCTCCAGGGGTCTGCAGCCCTGTCCTGCTAAGCAGGTCAGAAATGGATTCGCCTCCCTTGGAGGGTTCGTGCTTTCCACTGTCTCTTATGCAGATGCACTTCTGACTCCCATTTACTGTCCCAAAATGCTCAGGAAGGTTCAGTCTCCCAACAAGAGAGTGTTTGGAACATACGTTGTTATTTTATCTTAATCTTGCCTCGTATCTTTGTCTTTGCCCTTCCTTAGCTGTTGAATGGGACACAGTATCACTTTTCCTTCTCTGCTTATCCCAGTCCTCCATGGAATGAACTAATCCTTCCCAGGGCTATGTTCATGTACCTCATCTCTCTGTACCTGCCTTCCCCTCAGCCCTTTTTGGAGTCCAGGTTGCGCATCCAAGACACATGTGGCATCCACAATCTCCACGGCATGCCGGGCCTTATTGGGGGCATTGTGGGGGCCATCACTGCAGCCGCAGCCACTGAGGATGTATATGGAAAGGAAGGGTAAGACAGCTTGAAAACCTTCCCTGAGAACAGATTTACCCTGGGGCTCCCAGGGCTGGGAACAAGGAGCAATTAACAGCCCTTGTTAATTGTCCGTATTTGCCCCTTTCCACCTCAAAAACATGGGGTGCACTGACTGTGTGGGGCTTACTGAAGTATAAAAGACTCATCTCTTGCAGCTGACTTGTGGTAGCCTAAAAAAGCAAGCCACAACCCTATTGCTTGGCATTATTCCGGAGCGCGGTGGGTGGGGAAGCGCTCCTCCCTCCATCCCTGCATTGCTTTGTGGGGTCAGGTAAAGTTGAAGGTCTGAAATACAAAGGAAATGCTTGTATTTTGGGCTCCTCCTGGGTAAACCTTTGCCAGGGGGCAGAGGAGTGGTTCGTGTCATTGTGACACTCTCCTGGTCCATTGCAGAAGAGGGATGGGGCTAAGGAGGGAGGATTCCCTGAAGGAGTAAGGCCACATGGCTCCTCCAGAGCTCGACAGACCTCCTGCCAGCGGGAACTCTCTCCCTCTCTGCAGGTTCATCAAGGCGTTTGACTTCACTGGCCCGTACCAGACACGGACACCCAGTGTCCAAGGCGGATTCCAGGCGGCCGGCATCATGGTGTCTCTGCTGATGGCTTTTGCCGGGGGTGCCCTTGTGGGTGAGCAGGAGGGGAGCACGGGGAGGGGACACCCTGCAGTGGGACCACCGCAGAGGAGCAGGGGACACCATGGGAGCGGGATCAAATGGGGCTCGGCGCGGAGCTGCC
>NW_009943676.1:0-991 GCF_000696875.1 Nestor notabilis
GCAGCATCCAGCCCGCCCAGCTGCGCGCCCTCAAGGACCAGCTGGGGCTGGAGTGATGTCCATGGAGGAGGGGGGCATGACAGAGCCGCTGTGGCACCCTCTGCTCGCTGCCCTTCTGGAAGCATGGAGTCCTGGCATGGTTTGTGTTGGAAAGTACCTTAACATCATCCAGTTCCAACCCCCCTGCCATGGGCAGGGACACCTCACACTAGACCATGTCACCCCAGACTCTGTCCACTGTGGCCTTTCAAATAATCCGAATAAAGCCTGTTTCCTGAGCTGGACTCCTCTTGCAGTCCCTGCCTGGCACACAGCATCTACAGAGGATGGGGAAACTGAGGCACACGGGGTGGATGAAACCAGGGCTCACACTGCAGGCAGGGATGGATCCAGGGCCCTGCCTGTGCCTCCCGGCCTGTCTGAGGGCAGGACTGGGGTACACACATCCCTCTTTGTCCCTTGGATGTGCTCTTCCTAGCCTTCCCCCGCTCCCTGTTTGGATGCAGCTCCCCACCTCAATTAGCAAGCACTCCCTCTCCGACTAATTACTTTGTGACTGTCTTTATGCATTATTATTCTAATGATTATTAATTATTACAATCTTCTCCCATTCCTTCCGCTCTGTCTGTGGTCAGAAGAGAACAACACACACGGACCCGCTTGTTGCCATGATTTATTGGTGGAGCTCCATGGCTGTCTTTAACACCCCGCGGGCTCCGAGGTGCACTGATGTGTGTGCACACCCCATCCTGGAGCCACAGGATCCCCCTTTCCTCCAGGCTTTCCTGCACTTCCCCATTCCTAGTCCTGCATTTCCTTTTAGCCTGTTACTAGTGCACCTCCTGTGGGGTTTTGTGTCCCCCAATACAATCCCATGCAATTTGTGTCCCCCAATACATCCTCCCCCCTATTCCTGGCTCCAAGCCCCTCTGCCAGGGGCAGGGACACCTTCCACTAGAGCAGGTTGCTCCAAGCCCCTGTGTCCACCCTG
>NW_009943676.1:1003-4534 GCF_000696875.1 Nestor notabilis
GCCACAGCTTCTCTGGGCACCCTGTGCCAGCGCCTCAGCACCCTCACAGGGAAGAGCTTCTGCCTCAGAGCTCGTCTCAATCTCCCCTCTGGCAGGTTAAAGCCATTGCTCTTGTCCTGTCCCTACAGGCCCTTGTCCAAAGCCCCTCTTCAGGTTTCCTGTAGCCCCTTTAGGCACTGGAGCTGCTCTAAAGTCTTGGTGGGGCCTCCCTGCTCCAACTGTTCCCTGTTCCCCACCTGAGCTCATGCCTCAAGCATCCCCTGGTGTTGCCAGGCAGGGAGACAAGCCTTCTCCTGCCCCAAAACCCTTCTCACCCCCCTTCTCCCCTTGGAGCAGAGGGGGCTCAGCCCCTGGATCACAGGCAGCCCCATGAAGCCCTTTCTCCTCGCCAGTCACCCATCCCCACCAGCACCCTGCCTGCCTCCCCCCATATCTCCCAATGTCCGGGCCAGCTCCCCAGTTGCCTCTTGGAGGCCAAACCCCCATAAATCCAATCTCCGCCACTCCATCGTGAGCAATATCTTATGTAAAAAGATGTTTCCAGGGAGCACCGAGGGCTGGAGAATCCTATTAGGAGGCACGCTATTCATTATAAGGAGGCAGCCCTACCTGCTCCAGCTATTTTATATATCAGGTCCAAAAACTGATCATTTTCCACTTTCTGCAGACCTTCCCCTTCCCCCAAAAAGGGGGGAAAGGTTAGAATAAAAAACAAAACAGCATTGATATTGGTCCAAAGGCTGGAAATGGGAAAGGAATTTATACCCAAGACTGAGGATGCTCTGCTGAGGCTGGAGGGAGCCGGGAGCTCGCGGAGGTGTATCCCCAGCATGGCCCCATGGGAGCGTTATTGACACAGGCATGACCATAGGGCTTGGGGTGACCCCAACAGGGAGCTTTCCCCCCTTTTTGCCTTGATGAGGGAGCACTTGGTCTTTGGGTGTCAGCTGGGGGGATTCGGCCATGTCAGGGACATAGGGGTGCAGGTTATCTGGGGGACACCCCACTGAGGGTGGCATGGCCACCCTTGGCATCCCCATCTTGGTTGTGATGTGGCTATGGTGGGGATCCCCGTCTTGGCTATGACACGGCTGTGATGAGGACCCTCACCTTGTCTGTGATAGTGGACCCTGACCTCAGCTGCAGTGGGGACCCTGGTTGTGATGGGGTTAACCCAGCCCTGGGTGCAGTTCAGGGGCTGAACCCAGCTGCTCCCTGCCAGGCCAGCTCTGTGTCCTGGATCCAGCCCTTCCCATGACACCCCAGCCATCGGCTCCCTTCTGCCCGTACCAGCCGCAGGGGGGATGCTGGGATGCGCCATGCGCCAGCCCAGGGTGGCAGCAGTAGCCGGTGGCCAGTGAAGCAGGACAAGGTTTCACTCCTGAACCCAGCTCTGAGCTGCAGGTCCCAACCAGAAACAGTGAGTCCTGCTTGGATGGGTGCTGAGCCACAGCCACCTGCATGGGAGAGGCAGCTTGGAGCACACTAGAAGCACTCAAAATCCCTCCTTCAGCCTGTTCCCTGTGGGTCCCAGTGTTGGGATGCCCCAGGAGCCTGCTGACAGCCCTCCAGTTATATCCATATATCCAGCCTTGGATATAGTAATAACAACAGTCATAATAGATAGCATGTTCATCCACTGAATAACATTATACTTGAGTTTATAACCCTCAAAATGATCCTGGGAGGGAGTTATTTAAGAGCACGGTGCCCCACCCTTATAACAAGCACCCATTACCTGATAACACCAACAACCTGGAAGGACTGGAGCAGAAAGGAGTGTCCAGCTTCAATCCTGCCTCAGTTTCCCCACCTGTTAAGAGGGGAGAAGGTGGTTTGTGTGCTGGGAGGTTGGTGTTCTGTGATGGTTTTGGCTTTGGGATTCCTCAGGGTTCTGCCTGGCTCGTTTGCCATCCCGTTATTAACGCTGGTAATGGTATAGGAAGGATAAATTCCACCACTTGGCTGAACAGAGGAAAATATGCAGAGAAGTGGTTGGCTTTTCATAAATCATCAGTGCTCCGTGCTACAACCGAGCCAGGACTTAAAATTCAGGTCAGGAGAGAGGGACGCTTGTAAGCTAGTGAGAGAAGGTAATTTATTCTGTTTATATCGTTTTACTGCAAGACAAGGGAGGGGGAAAACTCTGCCATGATTTTGCATTTTAAATATTAGTTCAGAGCTGCAGCCTGTCATGGGCTTTATTTATTTTGGGATCTCGGGAAGCAAGAGAGGGACAGCAGGAGAGAGGAGAGATGGGGCTGGACTGGGGTGCTAGGGGGGTAAATACCCCTCTCCTGCCTGCACCATGGGGTTCATGGGCCCCCTCTTCAGTGTGTGTCCCCCAGCAGCCCTGCTGACCCCCCAGTATTCCTGTAGGGGGTCCAGCATTCCATGGTGATGCTCTGCCAGTGTGGCTGAGGGTGCCTCTGGGCTGCGTTGGGGGAGGATTTTTGTGTGTCCATATAATACCTCCCCCTTCCCCAGGAGAAAGCAGCCATGTCCCAGGCTGGCTGCTGTGGGGAAGGTGCTGAGATGGGGAATGTGCCTCCCCTCAGTGCTGGAGAGCTGGTGGGATGTGGGGGTTCTGGGGTACCAGGTGGGTAACGCAACAGCATCGCCCTGTAGAGGTGCCCATGGAACCCATCCTATGCAGGGGACCGATGGTGGTGGCTCCCCCCGACCCCATACAGTGCTGGGGGGCAGTGGGGGAGCCCAACCAGCATCTCCCATGGCCTTGTCTTTATATAGAGTGATAACAAAATAAAACGAAAGGGACCAGGTGACCGAACAGTAGGTAACTAAAAGGTTTTTTATTCACATTGAACAACAAGAGCCATTCACACTAACAGCCTCCGCAAGAGGCAGCGGGGACAGGAAACCCACGACGCTTTCAGCAAACAACTTTTCCCCTTTCCTTTTCCATTCTCCTTCCTCTTTATTTTGTCATTCCCCTTCTATGTCCCCTCCCCGGCGCCACCCCCTCCCCGTCTGCAGAATAGAAAAACCTCGGAGCCTCCCATGACTAAAAGTACAATAAATAATCAGTAAACACAAAAACATACTTTATTTGTTTCTCCTTTATACAAAATAAAGAAACTAGAAGCAAAAACTATAATACATCCTTAAATTGGCAGAGCCTCTGGGAATCGTTGGGGTGAAACTCGGTGGTGAGGCTCAGGGTTTGATTTCTGCTGTTGTGGTGCTTGGGTTGGGTTTGTCCTGGTTTGTTTTCCTGGTTATTGTGTTGTTTTGTGTCCTATTATTGGGGGTTTTTTTGCCTCTTTCTGGTGTCTTTGCCACCGTGTGGGAGCCCAATCTCAGCCAGTCACTGGGGCAGCCCTGGACACCCCCCTCCACACCCCCTCTAAACCAAAGACCGGGTCCAAACCCACCTTCTCCTTGGGGATAAAATGCGAACAACGAAAAACAAGGACAGGGAAGGGGCTGGGGGGTTATTCCTGCTATTCCCCATTTCCCCCCTGCTATGATGTGGTAGGGGATAATTGAAAAGGATGCTAATGAGCAGGG
>NW_009943677.1:0-601 GCF_000696875.1 Nestor notabilis
ACAAACACTTTGCCCACGTCCACGCCAACTGCCTGCTCCTCCACCTCCATGGAGAACTGGGGGAGAGCAGCATGGGGATGGTGTCTGCCCCCTTGGGATGCTGCTGACCCTGCATGTTAACCCACCCCAGCCACTACCTCCTCCTTGGTGAACTCGGGAGGGTTGTCGTTGACGTCCTCCAGGTAGATGACGGCCATGGCGGTGGTGGTGAGCCCGAAAAAACCTTCAGGTGGGACACCCCCATGGTCTGCAGGGAAGGAGGGGGCCAGTGCTGAAGCCCTTCAGCCCCTCAAGGAGCCCAGAGGTCCCTCAGCTGCTGGTCACCCATTGCATCCCATGAGCCTGGGCCTGCTCATGGCTGGAGCTGTGGTTCCACCATCTCCCAGTTCCCAGTCCTGACGCCACCCTGGTGCCACCCATGCATCTCATGCCCACTACCTCACGGTCAAGGCCAGGCCGTGCAGTGCAAATTTCGCCAGTGGTTGCATTGATGCTGAACATGCCCCCAGCACCCTGCTCCAGGATGGAGTACCGCACCACCGCATTGTCCGTGTCGGGGTCATCAGCATCGGTGGCATCCACCGTCATCACACAGGTCCCT
>NW_009943678.1:0-256 GCF_000696875.1 Nestor notabilis
GAAAATATAAAAATCAACAGAGCACTTTAGATTATTCCGGGATAAACTTGGAAGCAATAAAACTAAATGTAACCCCTATATAGTTTAATAGTTTAGTGTCAAATCGCAATCCAACCGAAACCTTGCAAAAAACCAAATACATACATATTCTGTCGACTTCTACCAAAAAAAAAAAAAAAAAAAAAAAAATTTAGTGGCCCCAGCCTTTCCTAAGCTGCTTTTGCTGAAAAAGAAATGGATTTGTGACTGCTGTGAT
>NW_009943678.1:472-2916 GCF_000696875.1 Nestor notabilis
AAAAAAATTTTCTCCAATTTAAAAAAAAAAAAAAAAAAAAAAAAAAAAAAAGTATCTGGCGCCGGTTAAAGACGCTGATTTCTCTTAGCGGGCACCTCAGGGCAGGGCTGGTGCTCAGAGCAGAGCTCGCTGCTGCCCACTGGGTCCCAAAAACCCCTTCCCGCCCCGCAGCACCATCCAGTCTTGGCCTCGTGCAAGGGGACCTGAACCATTCCTGCACAGCTGCGACAAACACGCGTTTGTTTTGATGCGGGCCGGGGGGAAAAGTTGCTTGTTTACTTCTACCTCCTCCCGAGCCCGAAGCCGAGCAGAACGGGCAGAGCTAACGGGGCAGAGCCAAAGGGACCCGAAGGTGCTTTGCCAGCCGGTGCTGGAGCGCTATCAGCCTCCGGCCCCGCGGGGACCCCCGTCCCACCGCTGCCAGGGCTGCGGGTACAGAGAACCACGGCTTCTCTCCCGAAGGCACTGACCGAGCTCTGCTTGGGGATCCGTTTAGAACCAAAGCAGTTTCTACTTTAAACGAAATACAATTTTTCTGCTTTGCTTTCCCGGTAACAAAAAAAAAAAAATAAAATAATAAAAAAAAAATTCCGACATCCAGAAACGGTATTTAAGAAACCAATATTCCATCCCTCTATTTGTTACATACACATGTGTACGCATATACATTATACATCGATATATAAAGGCATATATTCCAGGAAAAAATCATTTGTTATTGCTTAATTGTACGGAGAAATAGTAACTTTTCCAAAGAAAATCAAAACCATTTAGATTAGAAATCATGTTCCACCCCTACAGCATAAAGGCTGATTTCCAGCCAGTATTTCGGGATTAAATACTCTCACTGTCACCATTAAGTAAATTTCTACCTAGCATTAAGAGAAATAACACATACTGATGAAGTTTTAAAACCCGAGGACAGATAATCTTTCTTGCATGTGCCCATATCAGCTCAGAGGACAGCATTCAACCAAAGGAAGGGATTATTTGACTTCAGAATTATAATTTCTTAATTACAAAAAAGTAGCATACCTAAAACGTTGCCTCAGTTAACACACTCCAGAAATCTCTTCCACTTTGCCAGCTTAACGCCGGTTAGAAGGATGCATCTTTTGCTTATCTAAATCTATTAATACACAAGCACTACGCATCAGCAGGCACAACATAAAAAGTGGTGAAGTTATAAAGATTTGCATACATCCGCCTCCCTGAACCATATCTTCCAGCTCTGCTCGCCAGGGCTGCAAACCCACTGTGCATATATATTAAAATTATTTTTTTTAATCGTAATTTAAAGGCACTCCACTTTGATTACTTTATATATAGATATAAATGCTATAAAGACTCCCTCAGCGTAGACATCCTACCTGAAAAATAACACGGAATTGGATTCTTTGGTGTTTGTGTTTCCATTCTGCAGACAAAAAATTCACTGTGCCAAATCGTTATCTGTATAAAAGCATACTTTGCCTCTTCCCCAAAACTTTGGAAGGCCGGACAGGCTGGGGGAAGGAAAAAATGGACGCTACCAAAAGGCTGGTCTCGCTTTCTGTTTTCTAGCAAGAGCAGTACCGTTCGTTTCACCCAAGCGTTACTATTACTATGCATATTATTAATAATTAACAGTTTCGTGCCTTTCCCCACGGTTTTATTCAATCTTTTGGGGTGCCTTTCTGCGTAATTTTCTCCTGGTTTATAATTTTGAGCAGGTTTCCCCCCGATCAGCTATTTCGAGGGAGAAGCTGTATCTCTGAGGGGTTATTGTGTTTAGGGGTGGAAGGGCTCCCCTTCCCTCGCTTCCTACCGTTTCGGTCTCTCCCCTGTCTATAGCCGAGCTGATGGCCGGTGCTTCGCTCTTGGTTCTCCGATCCATCTCGTCGATGACCCCGTGCATCTCCGAGCCGGACAGACTGTGGAAAAGCATCGCTGAGGAAGCAGAGGAGGAGGCCCCGAGTTGCTGCTGTTGCTGACAGTTGTCGGGGTCCCTGCAGGAGCCCAGAACTTGCATTAACCGGAGCCCTCCCCCATGCATCTAGCACGGCCGCCCCGTCTCTCCTCGGGCACCGGGCTTTTCACCCCGGCGCAGGTCTCCGGAGCGCAGGGCAGGCACGGATCCGAGGTTTCAAGGGGATGGGGCGCAGAAAAGGCGGGTGGAGGGGATGCGGGAGAAGGGATAACTGGTGGCGTAAGCTTCGGGGCTCGGGTCTAGTCTGTTGCGCGGCCCCGGCACATCCCTCTAGGAGGCTTCTTCAGTGCGGGGCTCATGGCCCCAGGTGCAGTCCCAGGCTTTATGCCCTGGCCCAGCTGGCAGCAGGCTGGGCAAGTTTACGGTTGGGAGGGATTAATAAATAATAGAAATATAAAAAATTAAACCATCTTCGGTGAGAAATAAATAACAATAATAATTGGGAAAAAAAAAATAACAAGTCCCCTACATCGTA
>NW_009943679.1:0-252 GCF_000696875.1 Nestor notabilis
AACCCAAACCAGTCTGTGATTCTATTCTATGTCAAAGGGGAAACTGAGGCACAGAGGAGATGTCTGAGATGGCTTAACAGGATTCAAAGGCTTTGTTGTGGCCATAGAGGCAGCTGTGCAAGTGGTCTCACACCCTCGTTTGCCCCACCAAGCCCTGACTCCCCGTGCATGCCTCGCACCCACTGAGCATGAGGGATGAGCCGGTGCTCTCTGGCTCTGGGTGCAGCCAGCCTTGCCCGAGGGCGAGGGAGG
>NW_009943679.1:508-1914 GCF_000696875.1 Nestor notabilis
TTCCCAAAGGGGCCGGGACAGAGCCTTTGGATTAAGTGGAAATGGGGCAGCCAAAGATTACAGCATCCAGCTGCAGGCCCCGTCCCTCCTCCCTCTTCCAATCCCTGCCTCAAGATCCCCTCTGGCAGCAGATGCCCATAGGGACGTGCCAGCCCCAACGTGCCCCCTGGTGCCCCCCCGGTGTGACCCAGAGGGACTGTGAGTCACAGTTTCGGTGGCGGTACCCACATACCTGTGGGGTCAAGGTTTGGCTCATCACCACCACCCTGTGCAGAGCAGCCAGTGCTGCAACGGGAGGGAGAAACCCCCTCCCCGGGGCTCCAGCCAGGGCCAGGGGACACAATTCCTTCACCCAGACCTGTCTGGTAGCATTAGAAGCACCCACTTCAGGCTCTGTCCCCTCCAGTTCCAAGGCATAGGGGCCCTGGAGTCCTCTTCTATCAGATGCTGCCCCAGGGTAGGGCAGGGAGCAGCTCTGAAGCATCTCCCCACACCACGGTGCCTGGGCTCTGCTGCTTTCCACCCCTTTGCCACTTGCAGCCCCTGCCCAGGGGGCTAAAAGCCATCTGAGGCTTATCCTGGACACGGGAAGGATGTTAGGAGATGGCTCACTCATATCGTGACAGCAGCAGAGCCCGACCAGCCCAGACGCAGGGAGGCTCCAGCTGATTCACACAGGAGCATCTGCTGGAGCTGCCTTGGGCCACAGGGAGCAGGAAATTCTTGCTCTGTGCAAGGCTGAGTGAACCCCGCTCAATTTTCACTTCAGTTTTGAGCTGAGGATAAAAAGCTGAAGGTTGCCCTCCAAACCTCTCCCCTTTCGCAACCAGGGCTGGAGAGCAGCAGGCACAGCCCACCGGGGCAGAGAGCAGCATCACGCAGACACCTACCTGCTGCTCCCAAGAGCTTCCATCCTTGCAGCATCCCTGAACTTCACCAGACGGCTGAGGGCTTTCTCCCTAAAGCCTGTTACAGCAGGTAACCAGGAGGCTGCAAGCACAAGATGAACAACAGGGACAGATCCAGGCCTTGACAGCTCCAAAAAACCCCCTTGGTTTTGTAATTGGCATGACCACAAGAGGACAGAACAGAGCTACCACAAAGTACAACCACATCCCAGATCTCCCATGAAGCAGGCGAGATGGCAAATGCACCACGGCCTCTGATGTGCCAAAGGGATTTGATGTGGGACTGGGGCTGGTGGCCGGAAACAGCTCTTGGAAATGCTCCAGCTACCAGGTGACAACATGCAGCAAAGCCACCAGGACTGGGGCAACATCCCCTTTGGAACAGGCAGAGTTGATGGTGCAGGAGCAGGGTCCTGCTGGAAAGCATCCCTGCCACCCCCCTGCATCCCTGCCACACCCCCTGCATCCCTGCCACCCTACCTGCATCCCTGCCACCCT
>NW_009943679.1:1955-12420 GCF_000696875.1 Nestor notabilis
GAAGGAGAGGGGGGACGACGCCACCGAGGGACACAAGCAGCCTCTGCAGCAGCACACAAAGCTCAGCAGCCTCCTCCCTGCATCCCAAGTCCTGCCCCACCACAGCTGAGCTTTCCCTCCTTTCTCCTGGCTGGATTGAGTGTCCCCAGCTCCATGGAGCAGGCTGGTCCCCTAGAGAGCCACCACCAGGGGAGGTAGCCCAAGCCACCAGGTAGCTTGAAGGCAAAGCAGCGACTGGCTGGGGAAATGAAGTGTTTATTACAACCGAGCAGGTACAGGGGCAGGAGGCTTCACTCTCAGAGGTGCCCCAGAGACAGGGAGCTGCTGTGTGTGAAGGAGGCCCTTATTTGCTTCCCAGGTGGTCTAGTGGGAGCAAGATGCTCCCCTCTCCCCATCCGGTCCCCAGACATCACCAGGGCAAGGTCCTGCCTTCACAAGGGGATCTGTCACCTCATGCCCACTGCCCCAGCCCATCCTGGCTGTGACCATCAACCCCACGCAGAGACACAAGTGCAGTTTCTACAAAAATATCCTTCCCTCAGCCCAAAAGGAGACTGCAGGAGCAGGCAGAGCTCCCGCAGTGCGGTTATTGCTCAGTGTGACGGGCAGGAACTTAAGGCAACAGGAATAAGTGCACTAGGTGGGCCCCCAAGGCGTGCATGGGGCAGCCAGGCCCCCCCAGCTCATTGTCTCAGGCAGTCCTCAGTGACCCCTTGTGCAGCCAGCTCTGCCAGCACGTTGTCCAGGTAGTTGGGGTCTGGGTAGCCGTGGCCACTCAGGTTTGTGTCCATCTCAGTCTTGTGGTGGATCTCGTTCCACACCACTGTGTTGCTCTCGCCAGTGGTGCTGGAGGTGCCCACTGTGAAAATGAGGCGTCTCTTCCAGGCCACCCTCAGGAGCTCCAGGACCTAGAGGTGGGAAGGGAAAAAGCAATGCTGGCCTTCAGCAGGTAGGAGACTTGAGCCATGCAAGCAGCTTGCCAGAAGCTTGGCAACCTAAATCCTTGCTTTAGGAGGAAACCAAAGATCCCAGCATCAGAAGGGATCTCCTTCACCTTCCTGCGGTGTCCCAATGGAAGGGACCATTCCCTGCACGTGCTGGTGTTCAGGAGTTCCCAGATACTGGCACAGGGTGAGACAAAAAACACCCCCCAAAGGAAATAGGGATGGGAAGAGCCATACAGTGCAAACCTTGTAACTGCATAGCCCAAGACAGGCCAGGAGTGTCTTCCCAAAGAATCACATGGGATTTTGTTTAGTAAAGGGATGAAGGAGAACAAGTCTTCACAGTCAAAGCTGTGAAAGAGCAGCACGGGAACAGAGGAATTACAAACACGTAAGGAACAGCGTGGACAACTACCAGGAACAGCTGGTTAGCATCAAGAGGACATCCCCCAGAGCAACCCTGTTGTGCTGATGCACCAAGGCAGGGCCAAGAGACAAACCCAGAAGGGCTGTGCTACCAGGGTGTGGCACCTCACCTTTCTGCCCTTCTCGTTGTCTGGCAGGTAGCAGTAGCGAGGAAAGCCTCTTGCTGTGTACGGCATCCCAGGGTTGGGGTGCTCAGGGCCCTGCAACAGATAACACGTATTTGACATGGATACATCCATCCTCAGGAGCTGGGCGATCCCTCAGCAGCAGGATTTAGGATGAGCAGCAGGATTTGACGTAGGCACAGCTCAAACCAGCACTTCTATGTAAAAGGAGCATGGGATTGCTGCTGAGTATATGGTATCTGATTTGCTTTTATGGGACATGTAAGTACTGCGGGTCCTCCAAGGGCCATCTTGTACTGGGATACAAAGCATCTCCTTGAGGAGATGCTGGGATAGCCTTCAGATTGCCCCAATTCTGGGGGGAAGAAAGCCCCAAACCAGAGCTTTTTCCATGTTCTGCTGGCCCCCTAAGTAGACCACCCAGCTCAAACCTTCGCAAGCTCATTGCTACCACCAAAACCTCGGATGTGGGTTGTGAAACCAGACGTTGGGATCTCCCACTTTTGTGAGCACAGGCTGAGTTGCCCCTCTGCTTCACAGACATCAGTCTTTACTAGAGGGAAAAGGCTGTTGTAGATCCTGGGGCCACTCTCAAAGTGGAAAAAGACCTTTCAAGTCACCCATACATGGCAGAACAGGCAGTGCAGCTGCTGGCACCTTGGGCTGCTCAGTGATGGGCTCCAGCTATACTGGGTGCCAGTGCTTCACTGGGAGGCCACCCAGCAGCAGCCATGCACTCACCTGAATGCCTCTGCTGATGTGATACACAATCTGGATGGTCCCACAGTCCCTGTGGCCAGGGAGGGACTGGGGGAAAGTGGAGACCTCCATCTTCCCTTTGGGCTGAGTACCAGTTTTCTCCCCGTAGATGGTTTTACAAGAGGGGCACTGCAAGCTGCCATCCTGTAAGGAGACACAAGCAGGCATCAGAGCTCCAGAGCCGAGCCACCCAGACACAGGGGACGTGGTGGGGATGGGCCAGCTCCGTACCTTGTTCCCATTGGAATACATGGCCAGCATGCAGAGCATGTGGAAGGAGTGCTGGCAGCTTGTCAGGCGACCGACAGTCTCTGGCTTGATCGTGCTGCACTCACATGCATCCGCATAGCCTGAGGGGGAGGACAGCTTCTCCATGCAGATGATGCAGTCCTGGAGTCCAAGACAGCAAGGAGAAAACCACCATGTAGTGTGAGCACAGGCTGATCATGACTGACCCACCAAGGAAGTGATAAAGGAGATGCTGCAGGAAGATTTTGCCTTCAACGCTCCCATTTGAGGTTTAAGGGCACAGAGACAGGTTTCCTCCTCTGGCTGGTACCACCCCACTCCATCACCTCCTGGACAGCACAGGAAGAGAGCTGCCACCAGCCACAGGGGATGAGTGGGAACTGAGTATGGGCATGTCCTGCTCCTTTACAGAGCAGCTCCAGTGCAGGGTTCTGATCTCTGTAGTTGACCTCTGAGCATTGAGAGGAGCCCAAAGCCAAACTCCCTCCTCCACCCCAGGCCCTGCAGCCATCTCCAAAGGAAATGAGGAGGCATTGCCAGCTTTAGCTGTTCAACTCACACCGTGCTTTCTCTGTCATGGTCCTCTAAGAGGTCACGGGTTACCACACGTGGGCTTCAGGCAGTGCTGAAGCTTTTCCATCTAGTGCCAACAGTGCCATTGCAAGCAGTAGTATCTAGCACACAGGATGCCCAAGGAAGGGGTGTCCTCACACATCGGTGTGGTTTGCACAGCACCCTGGTGAAGAGGCCACTGGGCAAGCTGAGTTTGCTTCACTGTCCCCTCACCTCATCAGCAGGAGAACCCTTCAGCTCTTCCAGGTACTTCTTCACCACCGCTTCTGGCTCCGTTGGTGTCGCTGCATGAGGAGGGAGATAAGAAAGAGGAGAAATGAGACATGCCACGAGATATGATGGGCACAACGTGCAGGGTGAGCCAGAGAGAAGGGAGACAAGCAGGTCACTGGCCAGGACGCCAAGGAGAGAGGTTAGAGGGGAAGAAGAGGCTGCTCCAACTGATCCCTGCAAGCCCCACAAAGGCTTTGCGGGTCAGAAATGGCCACCACTAGGACCACGAGTGCTGCTGATGGGAGATCCCAAAGGCAGATGTTGGTGCCCTGTGCTCCAGTTCTCCCCATGTGCCCTACACAACGTCAGCCAGGTCCCAGCTGGACTTTGTTTGTGCACACCAGAGGCCAGCCAGGCTCAAACTCAACCCAAGGCTGCTATGGTCTCAGTGGCAGAGAGGATTATGCCATCTGTGTTGTCAAAGGAGAACAGGCATTCCCACATCACCCCAACTGGCTCCTGACCAGGACACCCAGCAACACACTAAGCTTCATGCCCTGTTTTGAGTACAGCAGAACACACAACAGTGACCTTCCTCTTGAGCTTCTACATACTCATCTCCAGCAAGACACAGTGCAAGTCACAAGGGATGGAAAACAAACCAGCTTTCTAACAGGTACCCTGTTTGCAGCACACGACACTGATAGAGTCACATTTACCTGTCCACCCAGGCACAGGCACCCAAGCAGCCCAGCCAGTCCCTTTGGAGGCATTACAGGATTAAGCAACCAACATGACACAACACCCAGAGCAAGTCAGCACTGAGAGCACAAGCAAACACCTTGTCCTAGGGCAGCGAGCATCGCATGCCTCCGCACGGCACCCGGCCCCGGAGGTGAGCTCCTTACCGGTCATCAGGCCCGTCACGGAGGCTGCCAGGCTCTTCCACCAGCCTAGGAAAGGAAACATGAGCACAAGTGATGTTATGACTCCACCTGACAGGAGGCACGAGACCTGTCACTTGGCTCAGGGGGAATCTCGCTCTTCCTTCCCGGATCTACTTCTAGGGGGGATCGGGGGAAAGCAGTGATGGGCAGGCTGGCAGAGAGGCAGCTTCTCCTTCTCCATCCTGGCCAGCCAGCACCAGGATGGGGAGCAGGGAGCAAAGGAAGTGCTAGCAGCAGCCAGACAGGCCACACATACCTGTGCCCAACACCCCTTGCAAGGGAGTTGTACTCCAAAGGGCTTTGCTCTCAAGTTTGTTTCTAAGCCACTGTAGAACATCAGCTTTAAGCACAGGGACTTTAGTTTCTGTTAAAGCACAGCATGTGCTTTAGCACAGGGAGTACTGGTACTCCAAACTCCACAGAGCATCACCACATGCAACTGCCAGCTATCAGAGCTGTGGGTGCACCTGTACAACATGCATCTTCAGCTCTCCCCATCCACTTTGGTGCTTTCAAAGAAGATGGAGTGTTCACAAGCATTCGCTCTGTGGTTGGAAGAGCTGTGCATCAAGACATGACCATACTGGAGCCAGCACTGAGCTGTTCTGCCATGCCAAGAAAGCAATGTCTATCACCAGCAGGAAGGTATGGGTGCTGTTTAATGGACAACCACTTCTCATGGTGGAGGCAAACATGGTGAAGCAGAAGGGAAGGACAGCTCACATGCCACAGGTGCCATTAAACAGGCAAAGACCTACATGACAGCAGATCTGTGCCAGCCAGGAGCCCCTCATTCCCCTGCAAACAGCTTGTGCTATGGGGATCCCTCAACAGAGAGCACAAGGTCACCCTACAGCACAGAGAGCTGGGGAGATGCAACCAGGGCAAAGATGCCTTCTCACTGTTGACAAACTAGCTCAGGGCAACAGAGTGAGGCAGAGCACTGATGTGGGTGGAAAACCAGGTAGTTAAGGAAGGCTGATGGACTGGGAGCTGGGCTTCCCAAAATGGGAGTCATTAAGATGAGGTATCTTCAGAAGAGGGTTCCTGGCCATCCTGAAACACCTGACTTCTGGCAGCAGCAGCAGTAGAAAGGGATGACGGAGCACACAGAGCAAGAAAAGGAGCCCAGGAGAAGGGATGCTCCCTCTGAAGTTGGTGCTGGGCAGGAGAGGAGATGCTCAGCATCTCGGGCAGAGCAGGGCTGTGAGGAACACCCTCTGAAGACCCTTACCAGGAAGGTGGTAATAGGATAAAATAAGCATTAAGCCAAGGAGCAACATGGAACTGGCATTCTCCACTGCAGGAGCACGCCAAAACCCCCATGAAAAACATTTCCAAGAACTGCCACAAGAAAGAGCAGGAGACAAACAGGAGCCTGGGCAAGCCTCAGCCTTACAGCTCTCAGGGCAAGAGCTCAGCAGGGCCAGGAGCTGCTTCAAGGCCTCATCATCAGATCTCACAGGGAGCACAGCTCCTGGTCTTTTCCAAAGGAGAGAAATGGGTCCAGGAACCCTCTCTGCTGGGACCTTGCTCACACACAGCAGATCAGTTACAAGGAGATGTGATCAGTGTCTCAGGTCATGGTCAGAGCTCAGCTTGGTGCTTATTGTGCCTGAAGCCCTCCAAGCTCCCGAGTGATGTCCCCACCACAGGGTGGCACTTTCCACATATGGCAGCTGGAACCAGGCTCTGGTTTGCAACCACCAGAGACCTTCATGGTTACAGGGAGATGGAGGCTTCAGCTTTTTCTGCTCTGCAGGTTTTGGAGAGGACCATGTGGGCAGGGCCAGCTGCTACCTGCCATAAATCCATCTGCTTGGATGAGTATCCGATGGCGACACCATATTCTTGTTCCTGAGGATCCCATGCAGCTTGCCAGGTCCTTCTCCACCTGAACTCTGCTTTCCAGTTGGCTCTTTCTGAAGTGACCTTCTTGTCTCCTCTAGCAACAGGCTGAGGAAAGCAATGCCAAGAAGCTGCACTGAGAAGGTGGTGAAGGCAGCGTGCAGAGAGGGTGAGTTACACCAGAGCAATGCCTGCCCTGTACTTGGCACAACACTGCAGCTCAGCTGCTCCTACCTGCACAGACCTGAGCAGCTTTAGAGCTGTTCACCTCGATCAGGATGGTGGAGGATGCTCCTTCCCTGCAGCCCCTGCTCTGCATTCCTCTTGCTGTCGACTTCCCTTCCTCTGTAGCAGCTCAGAGAGACAGAACGATGGTTTGCCCAAGAACTGGTCAGGCGAAATCATCCAAATCAGATCAGTGAAAGGAGACAAACCCCCTGGTGCAGAGCTGGGTAAGAGCGAGGACAAGAAAGCTCTCGTAGGGTACAACAGGGATTTCAGGCAAAGCAAACGGCATTACACCACCTCACCAGCTGGCATTAGGATGAAGACAGGCAGAAGAGGGTGATGCAGCCCTCAGCCATCCTTAGGAAACCCCATGTCTGATGGGTTTGCACTGGGGCATCTCTGATCTGCTCCTGTCACCTTGCTGTGGTGATGCTCTGGTGCATTTAGCTCCACTGAGGTTGTCTGGGAAGAGAAAGGGAGCTCAGATGCTTGAGGAAAATCTGTGCCCAGCTGCAAGTATCTGAATGTCCATTCCCAAGGAAGGCTCTGGATGGTGAGAACTTGGTTTCAGCAAGGGCAGCAAAGCCCACACAGCCTCCCTTGCCTCTGGAGACAGGCTTCTCCTTGGGCAGATCAGCACATCTGGCAAACCACATCCCAGCAGCACAGGGAAGAGCCAGAAGGCATCTGGGACACAGAGCACCCGCCATGGCACGAGCCACGTATGCTCCAGTGCATGAATCATTTCCTTACTGGATCATTTGCTCCATCAAAGTGTTTGCCTCCAAATCTTTGTTCTAGCCATCCCTTGGGATCATCAAAGCCTGTTCAGTCCCCAGGGTTTCCTGGATTCAATAGCAATTGAAAATGTAATAGCAGAACTGACCAATACTGTTTATCACCACCTGGCTTAACACTGTGCTATTGATGTATCTGGGATGTGGAAGAACTTTTGCCATTCTTTCATTTACAAAAAGAGGAATAACTTTTTTAATGCTTCCCCTTCCTCCCTGTAGATAATAATAAGCTGCTTGTTGAAGCAAGGGCTTTCCATGGGCAACATTTAACAGATGTGTTTTGAATCCTTGCTTGGCAACCAAGTGCTTGCAGCAGTAACATGCCTCCTTCTGTATCCCAAAACGAGCCATATGGTTAGCAGCAGGCTTTTTTTGGTACCCTCTGCAGGCCACACACAGGTTGTTTCTAGTCATTGTCACGGACAGTCACTCAACCCTGATCACCTCTGCCCTCTAGAAAAGCTGGCCTCAGCTTCCCAGAGATCAGAAAGGCAAGAGGAGATTGGAGGTTTCTCCATATTCAGCATTCCAGCAGGATAACCAAGCACCCAGGCTGCTCTGGTTGTGACACAGAGCATCCCTGCTGTTGCAGATGGTCCCCCATGGGAGCAGCAAGCTCCCCAGCTCTGAGGGTCACCCATTCCCACCCATCCTATAGGCACTGGCACAGTCTGCACACCCAGCTGCAGATGGAGGGACAATCAGAATCAGCTGGGATTAGTCCCCTTGCCTGGGCAGATCCCACCCTGCATGGCAGGGACGGATGAGTGCTCATCTCCCCCTCTGCACTGCAGCACTCCATGTGATTGCACACCCCAGAGAGGATGTGCAGGGAAACCTCCAAGCCAGGGGAGACGTGATCCCACCAACCAAGAGGCTGAGAAGCGACACACCAGACCCAAACCAACACCTTCTGCCTCCATAGGATCAACAGGGTTGGAAGAGACCTTTAAGATCATCAAGTCCAGCCATGGCCCTGGGAAGGCAGAGGAGCCCTGCAGTGTCCAGCTCCATGCCCGAGCAGCGTGGCAGAGCTTGGAGAGCCAGACAAGCTGCTCCCCTCCCAAGCACACCAGCAGCATCACCAGCGCCAGGCAGCGATGCAGGAGGAGCCTGAGGAAGCACAGTTCCATGCCAGCCAGCGGGAAGGCAGCGCTGATCCATCAGGACGGCAAACACAGCCAGGCTGTGTGCCAGCACCTGCAGCAGCCAGCCCAGAGGCTTCCCCGAGACCTGCAGCACCCCCAGCACAGCACTTCTGTGCCAGCCATCAGTGCCAGAACACCAACAGTGCTAATTAACACGGCCTGCCTAATTAGTGCCTTTGTCTAACAGAGCCCAGCGATGCACTGAGCTGGCTGCTGTTCCATCGATGCTGCCTGTGTGGCACCAGGAGGGGCTCCGAGGGGTGCACTGCACCCACCACCACCTATTCTGGCTCTAGCTGGCTGCACTGAGCACACTGATGGGGCTGGTCCTGGGTGCACAACTCTGAGCATGGAAAATCCCAGAGAAGGATGGGAAGAAAAGGATACACGATTTAGAAACTCAGGGCACAAAAAGGGCCCATCTCTGCCTGTTGGCAGCCTCAGGGTCTGTAAAGAGAGACAGAACAGTCTGGCCAAGAGTCAGCCTCAGTATTTTCACTGCAGAACAATGTTCTTAGGAACCCAGAGAGGGTTGTACAAACACAGCTTGGTTCCTAGCAGGGACTGAGCACCCTCTTCATCCCGAGTAGTGCACAATCAGGACTGGCATCCCTGCCCAGCAAAGGGAGTCCTGCTTTCTGAAACGAGAGGGAGGGGGTTTAGCAATCCAAACCCTGCAAAGGCAGCCCTGAAAGGTCAGTGTTGGGAAGGGCAGAGTTGGCAGAGTCTCCTCTGCAGCACATCCTGAGCAGGTTGAGGATGCCTGGGACAAATCCTGCCATGCCAGCAGAAGGAGCTGGTGTCCTGTCCCAGCCCCAGCAGGTGGCATTGGTGAGCTGGCAGGATGCTGGCACTGGGACCAATGCTGATGCCAGCACTGTCCCAGCACACCCAGCTTACGGCCAAGGTGCAGCTCACCAGGCAATACGTGTGCTACAGCAAGCACTGAGGAACCCCCATCTCATGGAGGGAGAGGTGTTGCTGATGGGGTGTGTAACACCCAGCACAGCTACAGCCACCCCTCTGCTCCCCACATGGGTACCTAACGTGGTGTGTGCTGCTCCCACGCACCAGCCCGTGTCCCATCCTCCCAGTTTCATGCTCTGTGTAGTTGCTCTCCCCATCTTACTCAGAAGCTGCAAGACATATCCTCCCATTAGCATCACACTCCTGCAAGCATCTTGGTTGCTTGCACCCACATCTCCTCCATGACAAGGAGGGGCTGGATGCTGTGAGCAGTGCAGAGCCCTGTACCAACAGACCCCAGGATGAGGGGACTGCAGGGCTGTGTGTTTATGGGCACACCTTGCCCTAAACACAGCTAGTTTCAGGCCATTAACCAGCAGCAAGTGACCAACATCTCCTTTTTGTGCTCCTCCAGTGACAGGGACAAGGCAATGCCTCTGTGGTAGGCTCTGGCCTCTCCACAGCTCCATTCTGGCACTGGCTCCAGGGTATCCCACCTCATCCCTGCTGCAGAGGGCTGCACGGATGCTGCCCGTGCTGGGAATGAAGCACCAGGAGTCTCATTATCCCACTGCCTTGCCAGCTGGCTCTGGAGTGAGATCCTCACCCAGCCCCTCTGCCACCCACCTCCACTCTCTTCTTCACCTCCCATTTCATTTGCTCCTCCTGTTCTTCGCTGCTTCTCCAGCCACCCCCTGCTTTCTCCTCCCCCTCTATCACACATCCTACTCCACACTTGCTCTTGCGTTTGCATCTCCTCCTCCCAGCTCCCTCCATAATGCATTTCCTCCCTCCACATTTCATTTCTATTCTCCTGCTACCACCTTCCTGCTTCTTTCGGATGCGTTTGGACCTCATGGACTCCAAGGAGAGAGATGCTGCCACCAGCAGACAGGCAGGTGTCTCTCCCCCTCCACCTCAGGGCTCTTCCCTCTCTTAAACACAAGCATCTCCATGTTGAACACCCCCCACACCTCTAGTCCCCCCTTCACTTATCTGAAGGGGAAGCACCTTAGGTTTGGTGGTGGGTGACCACCAAGGACACCTATGCCAGGGTTGGCAAACAGCTTCTATAGCTACACCAGGCTGGATCCAGGGACCTACCCCTGCAGAGTCCCAGGGATGCTACAGACAGATGGGAGCCAGACTTTAAACTGGGAGCCCACAGACTCTGCAAGGGTGAGGGTGCAGGATGCCAGTGAGATGTGAAGAGGAGAAATGAAGGCTCTACCCTGGAGGTGG
>NW_009943679.1:12451-18788 GCF_000696875.1 Nestor notabilis
AGGTGGGGTAACCCAGCCCATCCACCTGAGAGCGCTCCACTCCACTCCAGAGAGAGATGGAGAGAACAAATCCTCTGCAATCCAACCCTGCAAGCCCTGTATGACTCAGTCCTGCTTGTCTGGAAGATCCTTCTCACCCCATGACTCAACCATGAGAAGCATGGCTCACAAGCAAGCCTTTGGGAGTAGGTATAGACTAAATGCTCTCCTTGATGGTCCTTCAGCTCCCAGACTTGTCCCACCAGTGAGTCAGAGGAGGTCCTGCTATGTGGATGCCCAGGGCTCCCCAAGAGGTGTAGCAGGACCATGGGGAAGCTGCAGGAGACTGACACGTACAGAGAGCAACTGGGCTGCTCCAGCTTTAACAACTGATGGAAACAAGCAGAGCTACCATAGGACTGGGTCTACTTCATCATCTGATTTTACAACCTGTCAGAGACCATGGAGGCCAGAGGAGACGTGTTCTACTTCTCCCCTTGACGAACATCATCAGTCACATCAGAAGAGCCATGAGGGTTGTGGGGGAAGAGACGAGAGGAAAGGAGGGAGGCAGAACGAGCGCAGAGAGATAATAAAGAGAAGGAGATGGAAGCAAATATCAGATTTTGAGCAGGAACTACCTTTCTTGGACACTTTCCTCCCCTCCTTAACTGAGCTGTGTTTTTTAGTGGCTTTATGGGTGCTGGCAGCTTGCGGCACACAGGTGAGGTGCACGGGGAGTCCAGCGGCTGACATCAGAATAGCCGTCATGCCTACAGTGGGTACGAGAGCGACATGCGGGAAGGGAACAACGGGGAAACACATTCAGTAACATCACCTTTAACCTTGCAAAAGGACATCAAAAGATAAAACACCACCAAAACCCAAGCCCTTGATTCAGAGGACGTCAAACACCTGAGAGGCAACGGGGTTGGAGTCAGCGCAGGGATGGGATCCAGAGGCTTTCAGAGCGAGGAGCCCAGGCAGCAAGTTAATGCAGGGAGATACAGGCATGAATCTCACCTGTGAGCCTCTGTGCTGGTGTGTGAACAGGACCTTCCTCCTCTTTGCATTGGCTTTAGGGTTCCCTGGGTATCGAGTCTGCTGTGGTGCAAAGTCCTCCCGCTTACTGGAAGCAGCCCTGACTCTGGGGGCCTGAAGGATGAGGGGCATCACCCATAACTCCTAATGGTTCTGCTCACTCCTCCCTAAAACTACAGGTTTCAACATCACCACATTGACTGATCCCCTCACCTGCCTTCAAACACTGCAGCAATGTGGGGCTGCCCCATTCAAGCCCCTGCCAGACCAGCCCCCAACTCACCCCACACCACCTCCTCCTTGGCACATCGGTTTTCCTCAGCATCCCGGCTGCAGTGCAACTCTCACATCCCCCATCCATCCCAGGCAGCTGTCTTCATGGGATGCAGGCTGTTAAAGCTAATGAATCATTAAAAAGGACAGCCATTCCCTGAAGGTAAAATTGGCACAGAGAGAGCTACAGGACTGGTCATGCTGATCTAATACGATGCTTGCCTGCGAAACACAGGTTGGTTTCAAGTCTAAGCTAGCACATTGCTCTTCAACTTACACTCAGTAACACACCTGCCTCTGCTTTCCCAAGCAGTGAATTCCCACCTGCAACAGCATCACCAGAACTAAACCAAAATTCTTATGGCTACAAACACGACCTAAAAGCCAATGTTTCCCTAAGTTGCCTCTGCCAGCAGACCATGCAAAACAACACATCCTCATGCTATGGCAATTCCTGCACAGTAATTCACAGCCAAAGTTGAGACTTCTAAAGGCTTTCATTTTCCAAGCCTCTCTTCAGTCAGGTTGGGAAAGGAAGATCCAAAAGCACATTTGTTGAGGACAAAAAAAAATGAGGTACCTTGCCCACACATGACTGAAAATCAAGTTGTGACAGGAAGCAGCAGCTTTGTGTGCAAGTGGTAAGGCTATTTTCTGCCTCAAGTACGCAACCAGTCAAGAACCTGTGCTTGGTGACTAGAAATCCCCTGAGCAAAGCCTGTGTCAGGGCCCTGCCAGCAGAACTACCCCTGCACAGCATCGACCACATTTTGTACCTCCTTCCAAGTACAAGAACTATTCCAGAATGGTTGGGATTAGAAGGGACCTCTGGAGATCATCTAGTCCACCCCACTGCTAAAGCAGGGCCACCTCAAGCAGGTTGCACGGGATCATATCCAGGCAGGCTCTGAATATCTCCAGAGAAGGAGACTCAACAGCATCTCTGGGCAGCCTGTTCCTGTGCTCTGTCACCCTCAAAGTAAAGAAGTTGTTCCTCATATTCAGGTGGAACTTCCTGTGTTTCAGTACGTGCCCATTGCTCCTCATCCTGCTGCTGAGCACCACTGAAAATAGCCTGGCCCCATCCTCTTGACACCCATCCTGAGGATATTGGTACAGTCACTCCTTCACAGAAGCCTATCAGACATGTCAAGCATGATTCCCTCCTGGTGAATCCATGTTGACTGCTCCCAATAACTTTCTTTTCCTCCACATGCTTAGAGATGACACCCAGGATGAGCTGTTCCATCGCTTTTCCAGGGATGGAGGGGAGTTTGACTGGCCTGTGGTTTCCTAGGTCCTCCTTCTTGCCCTTTATGAAGGCTGGGGTGAAACTGCCCTTCCTCCTGTCCTCAGGCACCTCTCTTGTTCTCCACAGCCTTTCAAAGATGGCTTAGTGATAACATCTGCCAACTCCCTCAGCACTCATGGGTGCATCCCATTGGAGCCCATGGATTTGGGGATGTCAGGGTTGCCTAAATGACCTCTAATTGAATCCTTCCCAACCAAGGGAAAGTCTTCCCTTCTCCAGACTTTGTGTCTCACCTCCAGGGTCAGGGATTCCCAAGGGCTGCCCTTAGCAATAAGGCCTGAAGCAGAGGAGGCATTCAGTAACTGCCTTCTCTGTATCCTTCATTACCAGGGCATCCAACAAATTCTTTCCTGATACACAAAGTTGGAGGCTTTTACTAAAACTTTCTCATCTAAAGACCAACAGACAAACAAAAGGGGGTTCACAAGATGGGGAGAGGGCACAGACAAAGTGACTTCCCCAGGGTAACCCAGAACCTTTGGCAGAGCTGGTCTGGCCAAACGAGTGGGCTGCCCAATGCATGGTGAACCCATGAGCTTCCAAATGGGAACAGGTAACAGCAAACAAGGCAGCCATGGATCACCCTCATTAGGTACCATCATTGTGGATCTAGACCCGAGGTGTAGCCCCCCCAGTTCCCAGGAGCTGGGGGTCAAAGGAGGATCTTTAAAGCATGCAAACACTGGGTTAGTACCCTTCACCCTACTGACAGCACTGGGCTGTTCCCAGCAGGTACAGCAGAGGAGAGCCCCTGACATCAGTGGGAGCCAGCAGGCCTCCAAGCAAGCATCAGATCCCAAAGTTCCACAATCCAAATAACTTCCTTTAAGTCTTGAACTAAAGACCATAAGACTATTCTGTGCTCTCAACCCAGGTCTAAACCAGCAGTCCTTAACTAAGAGCTTAAATGTTCCCATCACAAAAGCTACTTGGGTTTTGAATGAGTGAGTACAACTGAAACCCAGCAACAGCACCAAAGCTGCTGCCAACACATACAGCAGGCAGGTACGTTCCCCTTTCAGCAGGTTAAAGGGCAGAAGCATGCAGTACCAATTCACACTGATTTGAGAACCTGGAGCAACCATATTTTTGATAAACAAGATGCTGGACCTCCCCATGGCTGGAGGAGATCATAGAATGGTTTGGGTTGGAAGGAACCTTAAAATCATCCAGTTCCAACCCCTGCCATGAGCAGGGACACCTTCCACTAGAGCAGGTTGCTCCAAGCCCCTGTGTCCGACCTGGACATCTCAAACAGACTGACCCCACCAAGCTGCAAAATGCAGTTCCCCAGAACTGGTGCAGAAAAGGAAACCATAAAGCTGTCTCCAAAACCCCTCCTCTGAAGCAGTGTGATAGCACTGACTGCAGAGACCGACGTTTGAGAAGCAAATCCAAAGGATTAGCACCACCTCCACACAGCTGACTGATAGGCAAATGCAAAAGTGATGCTTCCTTCTCAAGAGATCAATACTATTGTGCTAACATTAGCATGCAGAGCCCATTTTAGAGAAGAAATATGGCAGAAGCAGGGGCTGAACCGACTTCAGGCTCTTAATGCTGGAGGATGAAATATTGCCTTCAAACCAGACCAAGTGAAGAGCATGAGCCACAGAACCTCAGCTGAGTTCAGTTGCTCTAACACAGCCCCTCTCATACCTGGAGTAGCGTGTCCAAACCTGCCTGCCAGCACCATGAATCATCACAAAGAAAGTAAGGATTTAGTCCAGCAACTTTGACTTTTGTTGTATGAGCTGCAAATGCATCTACAGCTCCACACAGACAGCACAGGGCAAACGTGGGACCAGGAGAACTACCAGAACGAAATGTTCTGCCACGGACAAACTGGCCAAGAAAAGATAATTTTCCACTTTTCCCTTCCACTGCCTTCAGAGAGACACAATGAATGATCTTCTGCAGATTCAAATCAAGAGAGCACTCAAGAAAGGGATGTTCCACTGTTCCATTGCTCTTCTGGCTCCCCTCACAACCCAGCAGCAATGTCTCCTCTAAAGTTCTAACACAACACAGGAAATCTCAGCATCTAACAATCCTCCAGTGACAAGAGTCCCCACTGAGGGGTCTCCTCTGAGCCAAGCCTCACGTGGGAATGTGTGTTCACACCAAGTGCCAAACCAATACACAGCCACACATCACCTCTGCAGATCGAGTCTCCAATTCTGACCTGTGGACATGACAACTTGTTGTAGGCATCCACAGAGTGATGTCAGGAGCAAATGTGGCTCTAGGCCTGGACAGATTCTCACCTGACCACACAAAGGCTAAGATAAGCCTGCCCCGACTTGGGACCTCCCTGTGTTCCTGCTGCTCTACTGACCCCAGGAGCTGGAGAAAGCACTATTTAATATGTTCACACCTTCCAGTGGCCACTAGGTTTCATCCCTGCGAGGACTGCAGGAGGGAAGAGACAGAAAGCCTTGCAAAACATCCTTTGGCACCTGATATGATCCTATGAACGCTCCAAGTTCTGCCTCTTCTCTCTCGCTCAAAGCATCTATTTGGCCAGAAGCACACCATTACTGGGGTAAAATGAGTTTCACTGGACCTATGACAACATCCACCAGCTTTTCTCAGCCTGCTGTGTCAGTAAGGACCTTTTGTAATATCCTGTGCAGAAGCTGAGTGTGGGAAAACACACCCTTACATAATGTGATGAGCATTAACCACACACTTGCTCACATACCCAGTGTAACATAGCTCTCTGGTTACACACCTCACACAGAGGGTTCCAGTCCTGGATTTAAGCAGGTAGAGGGGAAAGGGCAGAGCAAATAACATGAGGTCTGAGAAAAGCACTGCTAATCTGTACAATTCTATCCACCAGCAAAGTTATTGTGGTTAGTATGTTCCCAAACAGCCCAGCTCCAGGAAACATGCAGATGAGAAACACTTGGTTTCATTTAACCAAAAGCTCATTTCCAGCCTTCATCTTAAAGCCAGTATTAAAAGGGCCTTCACATGACTGCCTCATCCAACCCCAGCCCAAGACACACCACCTAAACTCCATTATTGCCAGGACATTCTAGTCCAGCTGATCCTTAACACTGTGGTTCGGCAGTTTGCTTACACCTCTATTCTGGTATTTCACCACACTAACCAAATACTCAGGGGGGGAAAAAACCCCAAAGCTTAAAAGGCAAGTTTCCACATGCACCTTGAAGTATTAAAATAGCAGAAAGCAAGGAAAGAAGAAATCGTGGTGCTTTTAGAAGTATTGTCAGTGTTAGATCCCCAGGTGCTCATCACACAAACGAAGCCCAGCTTCTCATTCAGACCCTCAGGATCCCTCCTTTCCTGTTTATCCACCAGAAGACTCCCCCTGCATCCAAGAGATGCACTTGCAGCATTTCTCAAGATCACCCATAAGATTCAAGGGGTTTAGTTCTCCTGCTTCAAACCAGAGGCAAAGCTGCTGAGAGGCACCTCAGGATGGAGACCAAGGGTTCCCAGCATAAAGCCTTCTTCATTTCACATCCGAGACTGCCTTCCCCCTATCATCACAGGGCCCTTGGGTGCCCAGCCTTCCCACCTCAACGCTGAAGGAAGCAGTCATGCAGCAGGGACCAGAGGAACAAAAGCCTGTGTGTTAGAGAATAACCTGAACAATAAGTAACACTCACACCATCTGCAGCATCTTCAATACGAGCACAATACCACTTCCCAGAAGAGGCTCTGGAAACAGAGAGTGGAGCAAGTAGGGAAAACAGCAAG
>NW_009943679.1:18819-39786 GCF_000696875.1 Nestor notabilis
CCAGCCAGTTAATGCTGTAATAGAATCTGGCTCTTTTACCAGCACTTCTCTGCTTGCTTTTAACCAGAAACATTCCCAGAGACTTATTTTGCTCACTGACTTGCCCAGATCTTTCCTCTGCTTCTGTGCGGTTTTAAGGACAGGCTCAAATTCAAAGCTTTTCGCACTTCTGAGGTCTGTCACACAGCAGTGTCCATCAAAGCTGTGCCCTATGTAGACCTGGATCTGAAGGAGATGCTGGCTCCAGGGAGCTGTTCTGACCATGCTCAGCCCAGCCCATGCACTCTGCACTCCCCTGTAACTCCATGCCTCTCACTGGCTGCCTTGTGGAGAGCTACAGATGATAAGAATGAATAATGATTCCCTCTTTAGCACCCCCAGCCTCTGACAACAGAGATACCCATTAGAAGCTTCACCTTTTCATTTAACTTTATTAAATGGTGGCAAATGGCTTATTCTGGGCTTTCCTACAGCCTTTTGTACCTAAACATGACATAAATGGAGCATGTGTATTCACCACTTCCAAATTAACACTTGATGACTTGTATACGCAGAATGAGACCCCAGTTAACAACATGAACACAGGCTGGATTCACCAGGGCTTTAGTCTTTATGCAGAGCCCATTTGGCTACAGAGACATGCAAGGCACAGTTTTCATTAGATGACTGGAAACATCAGTCCTGGGTATCATTTTAGGCAGGGTAAAGCCTGACACTCAAGAAGAGACCAAACACCATCACATTTCCTGGTATAAAGTGGTACCCATCTTCAAGAGTGAGAACGCAACCACCTCCGCTTGCTCAGGAGCAAAGTTCAGTGTCCAGGGAGCTAATAACACCATGGACCATGCATGGACAAGAGCCAGAGGAAGGAGAGGGTTAATAGATCAACTGTAGTGTCTGAAAGCGATATAAAAAACCCCAGAAAACACCATACATCAGGTCTTTCTCACTCCTCAACCCCCAGGTTACCACATTACGATACAACTTCAAGTGCACAGTCAATGTCAGTATGGAGAAGACATCTGCTTTCAGCAGAACACCCCTACCCCCAGGCACCACCACACCAGGGGCCCTGGTGCTGCTAAGTCAAAACAGAGCAAATACACTGACAGCTTTTGGCATGGAAAGGCTCCCACTGCAAGCTGCAAGAGTTCTCGTTTGCAAGGCAACGCCATTTCATGTTTAACAGGAAAATCTACTCTGAAAAGGAGCACTGAAAACTGGCACTTTCATCCCCCCCAGACACGCTCCTGTGTATATTTAGTATTGTATTCACAGGCTTGGATGATAACAAGCAAACCTGTATTCTACTGACACAGGAGGCAATGTCTGATTCAAATTTCAGCCCCTCTTTTACCCCCCAAAACAAGGTATCACAATCACTTTTTAACCTAAAAACCACCTAAGCTTTTTAACAAAGCCACACTAGAAAAGGGTAATATTTAAAGCCACGCATCACCTCACTCCTCCCTTTGGCTTTAAAAACCAGGAGCAAGTAACAGCTAGAACAGAGCTTGATCCTTGTGCTCCCCCCCTTGTTACCTGCTCATCCACACCTATGGCAGAAGATGAGTACCCAAACCTCAAATAAACCCACTCATTTTGAGAGCCTCAGGACCAGCTCTGATGAGAAAAGCAGTTACTAAGGTTTAACCAGTCTATTCTCCCCCAAATCTACCTCTGTCTTTGTGCCTAAAACCTTAAATGCCAGCGACATTGCAGGCTCTGCCTAAAAACTAACAAAGGAGAAGTGCCACAGAAAGATAAAGCACTTTGTTGCTCACACAACCCTAGGGACAGAGCAAGTAAAGCAGAGCTGGATCCTTACCTGCCAGGGCCTGGTTCACCTTGCTGGGTTTGGGCATCTTGACAGGCAGGGCTGGGGCGCTGGAGAGGAAAACAAAGGGACAAGCTCAACAGCACAGCTCCATCACCAACAAAGCACACAACGCAGCGATGCAGTGTTCCCTCCTGAGGGCCAGGGCCATGGATAAAGAAACAGGGATCAATTGCTTTGATGAGCCCCAGCTGAGACCCCCACCCAGCCACTGGTCCAGCAGCTACATTTAAGGAGCCCAGCTCTTACCAGAGCTACCTAGAAGGTATACCCATCTCCTCCTAGCTGGATGCTGGTCTTGAGTTATCTCTTGCTGGGGCTCTTGGTAGACCCTGTTGTCAACTCACTGCTCTGATCCTGTGATGCTCCAACACAGAGCTTCCCGTGAGCAGCTGACCTGCACTTCAGCACTGGTTTAGGACAGGAACATGAAGCCAGGAACCACTAGGATGCACCAAAGCTTATCTTAAACTTTCCAGGTAACTTGGTGTCCAGCCAGAGAAACACTGCTCACCTGAGCATAAACCTCCACGCTGTATGAGAGGTTGTAGCTGTACAGATCAAAGGAAGCAAGATCAACCCCACTGCCCTCCAGATGGGGAAACTGAGGCAGGGAAAGGCCAAGAAAGTGCTCGAGCACATGCAGCTGCAGCCCTGAGATGAACAGAATGAGGCCCTGCGCATCCAAGGGCTTACTGCAAGGTGTGGGAATGAGGAGAAAAGGTTGAAAGAGACTTTTGGCACACACCTTCCTTTGGAAATCAAGAGGATTTGGGCATAAACCATCCCCTTCAGGTTCCTAACCTACTTGTTTAGGCAGCATTTCCCAGCACTGGCAGCTGTGCTGCGAGTTAGTTTGGGATATGTGGGCAGCCAGGGCCACACAATTAGCTGATGGCAGGAATCAGGAAGGAAAAGATGAGCATGAAAACTGATGAGGGGGTCAGCAGAAGAGAAAGCAACCTGGATCTACATGAGCAGAGCAGGAACTTTTGAAATCCAACATGCTGGCACCAAGAAGTCACCCACAGACCTCATCTCGGGTGGTGAATGTGTCTGGGATGGATGCAGGCCCATGTGCATCACTGCAGTTAACACACGATGCATTCAGACAACCATCTCCAAGGACTCCCCAAAATTACATCAAACTTGACCAGCTTCTTAGGAACTCACTTAGAGACTGAGGTGGTTAAGTGCCATCAGCTGCTTAAGGGGAACCTAATCCTCTCCAGCTGGGATGCAAGAGGATTCTCCCCACTGTGACCTCCCAGATAGAGGTCCCCCCTTTCAGCCTTGCTAAAATCTTTGTCCCCAATTCCATGATGACGACCAGAGCTCAAGAGACTTGTCCTCACAACAGGGACCCATCCCCACCTCCCTCCTCTCCTACCTGCTGCAGTTTGAAATGGGTTCCCACACACGTGCTGAGCTTGCTGAAGAACCCCCAGGGTAAGGATGCAGGGCTTGATGCTGCACTGACAGCCTGGCCAAGAGACCAGCTCATCCAGACCCTTAAAAGGCTCCCCAGACTGCAGAGGTTTCCCTTCTGTCTCTTTCAAAGACTGTGTTTTTCCCCTCTGCTGCCCCTAATTTTGCAACGTCAAATGATGCAATGGCTTGTTCTCGCCACAGCCCAATTCAAACCCACCGAACGCAGTGGAAATCCTCAAAGGGCTTTGAACCACGTGCTGTGACTCCTCTTTATGAGTTTTCTCTTTCCCGATTCAGCCTCTTGCTCAGGTGTTTTCCTCCTCCTTCTCTCTCTCATCCCTTTGCTTCATTTCTGCTCCTATGATCCTTTTCTAGATGATGCCCAGTAGCAGGGCTGCTCCCTCTCCTGCTGCATTCAAGGAGGGGTTTTGAGGACCAGATAATGTAAAGGAACTTGAGAGAACTGCTCCCCAAAATCAGAGAGGCATTGGACTCCCTTTCCTCCTCCAACTGAGCAGCCAAGAAGCCAACATGATGCTGGGCACCCCCTAACCCAGCCTGTGACCCTGCGCATGACTGATACTGAAGAGCTTGTGCTTCATCATCACCCCACGAAGTGCAGCAGCCACCTTGGGTGCTTTCACTTCTCCATGGAAGGCAAAAACACACCAGAGCACAAAGCTGAACCTTCTGCTGTGCCAGGAAGGCAGACAGGCAGAGAGGAGTCCTTCCAGGGGGCTGGAACAAAAGTCCTTACACCTGAGGTTGAAGAAAGCAAACCCAGGGCTGATCTGGGAAGGGGATGGAGTTAATTCAAGAAGACCACCAAAGAAATTCGTCACTCTCCTGCATTCAATTCCAAGTCACCCAGGAACCAGAGCTTCTACAAACTTGTCCTGGTTTCAGCTGGGATTAATTTTATTCCTACTAACTGGTGCAGTGCTCTGTTTTGGATTTACTGTGGGAATAATGTTGATAACACACTGATGTTTTAGGTGTTGCTGAGCAGCATCAAGGCCGTTTCAGCTTCTCATATCATCCTGCCAGCAAGGAGCAATTGCACTGTGCATCACTTGTTTTGGATACTCTAATTATTTTCATTATTATAATTATTATTATTTTCCTTCCCTTTTCTGTCCTATTAAACTGTCCTTATCTCAACCCACAGATTCTATTTCTTTTTCCTTCCAATTCTTTTCCCCATCCCGCTGGGGGGGAAGCGAGTGAGCGGTGGCACGGTGTTTAGCTGCCTGCTGGGTTAAACCATGACAGAAGCGAGGACAGCCCTTGAGATTTACAGAGGAAAATAGATAAGCAACTGATGCACTTGCAAGCAATCCAGTGTTGGAAGCTGCGACTGCACTGCAGATGAATTACTCTCCATCAGCCACGAAACAGTCGCTGATCAGCTGCACCCCTGGTGTGAAGGCAAAGTGTGCCAGCTCTGAGTGCTGGAGGCTTTTTAAGCCAACTGATGTGATGAGGGAGAAACCAAATACTTGTTATTTCACGTGGGCTGAACACAGGCACATTCAGTTAGCAGCATCTCAGCTAACGACGTCGTAGGATGCTCTGACCCACGCGCGCCGTACGTGCTGTGATTTCTCTTACAGCTGCAGAAAGCCCAGCCCTGGGGCTGATGAAACCGAGGGAAATCCACGCTGCGTGGAGGTACCTCTGCCACAGCACTGCCTGGGGAGATCTGCAGCCACAGCGCATGGGAGGAAGTGGTGTCACGTCAGAAAAGGTGCAGAAACGCTACTCGCAGCCTGCCCTGGCTCTGAAGTGGGGTTTTTTGGAGGAAGAGGTGAGAAGAGACTGTTGTAGTATAACATGGGCTGTGCCTCAACTCCAAAAGCAGGGTGCCAGCAGCACGAACACACATATTTAACCCATTAGCTCAGACTCAAAGTACTCCAGCATCCCCATGCCAGCGCTGGCTGCTTGGGAAGAGCTGAAGCCAGGCCAGGGTATGGTTCTTTTGATTTACTCAAACCAGTCTCAGTGAGGAGAAAACATGATGCAGACAGGCTGGAGTGGGTCTGGGGTTAGGGGGGGTCTGGAAAGCATCAGTGCAAGAGCAAGCACTGCAGTGCACAGGGATGAGAGGGATCCACCAAGATGCCTGCTCCTGCTCACAGGGGACAGTCCTACCCAGTCAGTGCCTTTGGTCCCAGCCAGACATTCAGGCTGTGCTTGCCACACCTGAAAGTCAATGCCTGCATTCCCTGAACGTTTCCTGGGATTGACTCCTCCACCCTGGCCCAATTTTGTCCAGCTGTTTGCTGCAGCTCCTTCTCTCCCACTGCTCTATATGCTGGATGTGACTGAGCACAAGACGGGTCACGAGGTTGTGGAGAAGGGCATGCAAAATAAGACACTGGCCTCAAAGATTCAGCAAGGGGATCCTGATGAGGTTTCCCATCGCCAGCTTCCAGGCAGTCTGCTCTGGGGACAGACAGGGCAGACTACTTCAGCATGACAAAACCACTCAGTTCTCCATGATTTCAGTACACTGCAACACCAGTGAGACAGCAAAGCACAAGACCAAAGAGGAAGCTGCCACTTCAAGCACTGGGCAGCCAGGTTGGAGCTGAACATCACTCAGGCTGAACATACACAATATCCTAATGGAGCAGAAGTAGGGAAGTCCAAGTTCTTACTCATCCTCTTCACCTGACACAGCTGAGAGATGCAGAGGAGAGAGAAAAGGCCCTTCCCAGGTTCTGATCGCTTGGTTACACCTCCTGATCCTACAAAACATTCACTGTGGGTCATTCCCCATGGGAGATTCGGGGATGCAGTACCAGACCCTTCTTAGGAACACCACAGGACTGCAAGCATCCTTCCCCAGTCCCCAGAACTCCCATTCTCCCTGCTTTTAAATGAAATCCAACCCCCAAGCTGCCTGCCTTATTTGTAGGCACAACCTAGACCAGCATCAAAGCCATATAAGCTCAGAGGGGCCAGCAGAGCTACAGTGGGGATTTTTCTGGCTGGGGCACTAATATATCCCCCTGAATATTGTTTCCTGCAGCTTTACCCACTCATATAACAAGCAGGACACTCCTCACTGTGTTTCAAAGTGCCCTTCTCTCTAATTACACAGCACAGCACATGCAATAGGGTAGTTCCTGCCCCAGGGATGGATGCTTTACTGCGTGGGATGGGAAGGATCATGCCAGGAGGTGGCTGGGAGCTGACCTCTGCTTCCCAGATCCAGTTAACAGCAGTGATAGAAGGACACAACCCTTGCCATGACACGCTGCATCTGCAGATCTCAGCACTGTCTGTGAACCAGGCTGGATTCATTAACTGTGTTTAATACACCGGAGGAAACTAATGCACCAAGCAGCAAAATAACTTGCCCACATGTATTTAATGCATTAGCAGCAGAGCCAAGGATATTAGCATCTATTTAAGCCTTGGCATGCCTGTCAGGGTTTTCCAGTGTCTCTGACCCTCTTGAGAGCACAGGGAAATTAAACCTGCATTTTGAAGTGCTGGAGTTTCACCCTCTCACTCCAACATCCACCCTCCAGCAAGCAGGAAATACATTTAATCACTGCCAATGCCACAAAAGCCCAGGCATGCCCGTGCTACACTAACAGCACTGGGGGCTATTCCTGCCTGCCTATGAGAAATAACTGTCACAACCACACAGGGAGTTAAGGCAGCTTTCCAGGAGGAACTACAGCTCCTTCTCAGCTCTGCAGGAGAGATGTTTGCTTCAGTGCTGCCATTTTTAGCTGCCTTCCCTAAAAAAATTGAGTGTACGTAACTGCACCGTGGTTCAGGCTCTCCCCAATAGCTTTGGAGCCCTTCCTGCTCTGAGGCAGGAGCTGGGGCATCCCTGCAAGCTTTGTGCAGATAAGCAGTTCTGTAAACCCAAGTAATCCGACAGGGCTGCTCTGGAGCCAAACGCTGCAGGGTGAACACAACACAACCTTTATTAGACACTGGAGGATCCACCATGGCCCACTGCTTCCTTCCTTTTGGGCTGTGAGCATGGGCCAAGCACAGGAATTGCACATCACAGCTAAGAGGAATGCCTGATGCAGACAGAAACTCATATAACATAATTAGTGCAGGATAATTAGTGCTTCATCATCACTGCCACAAAGGCTGAAGGAGGAAAAAGGGAAGCAACTGCAAGGGAAGGGAATTAAGCACCATACTCCAAGTGCAGCTGAGGTGGGAAGATTGGGAACCTAAGGGATAAAATAACCCTGGAATATTCTGGGTGTAGGAATTAAATGAAGCACATTGTTAGAGTTGGCTACTCAGGTTTCCCCTAATTCATAGAAATGGGAGTATTTTGTGCTGGAACATGGGTTTCACGAGCCTGAGCCTGTAACCCCAGCCTGGAGCTATTACACCCACCCAGTGGCATTTCCAACTCAAAGCCAGCACAGGGGTGACAGGGGAAAAGCCATCTCGAGCTGTCAGCTGGTACTCACAAAGCCCTTCCACTATAGTGGAAGACAGAGATTGCCCCCTGCGTGCATGTGTCTGTCTGGCAGGGAGAAGGGAGAGCACCCCTGGGCAAAGCTAATGCAAAGGACTGGAGATCCAGACATCGTCCCTCATCCATGAAGAGCTTCCAATGCACATCTTTGTTCTGCCCTTCTCTGGGGTCCTTTTGGGTAAGCCCTCAGCTGCTGCCTCCCTCCGGGCTCAGCACATGGCCATGGGCTGGATCTGTGAACCACACATGCTCCTGTGGTGGGTGTGGAAAAGAGAGGCTTCCACAGACACTTCGAGTGGAAAACATCGGGGTTAAGGAATAGAAAGGGAGGTGTAGACATAAAGACCACCCTGCCTGCAAAACCGCCTCGTGATGAGCCCTGCAGACAAGCAAGTGCCCATCAGCATCCCCACGTCCTGCCCAGGCTGGGGTTCTGCCAAGGGTTCACACCACACTCGCCTTCTCCTTGGGGCATGATCTGTGCCCAGCAAAGATTTAACCATACGATGCCTTCACAGGGCTGTTGCATCAACCCAGCATAAGCTCTGGAGCAACACCTGATGGGGGGGGTTTGACCCTCCAACTGCCCCAGCAGCTCCCAGCACCCAGCCCAGCAGGCTGCCAGGACAATGTCCTCCCCAGCATCCTAGCTGGGCATCTCCTGGTCTCCTCCTGGCTGCCCCTCTCCTCCCAGACAGCATCATCTGTGCCATGGGCTCAGTTCATGGCAAGAAGATCGTGCCTCAAACATCTCTCATCCTTCCTTTTAGGACATCAGTAGCATACAACTTACCCAGACCCTGATGGGCTCCAGACGGGCTCCTGGCACAACTGCTGCAGCATCTGGCTCTTCCTTTTCAATCCTCCCACCCTGACAGTCACTGTGCAAATCACACTGGGGCTCTGGGCAAGGACGGGGGCTCCAGGCAGCCCCATGCACTGACCAGTGGCTCCTGCGAGAGGGAGAATTTGGCAGCTTCTTCAAGAGCCTTACTGGGGGCTCCTGCAGGCAGTACCAAGGTCTGATCTTCAGCCCTATTAGAAAGGGACTGGAATAGAGAAGCATTGTGGATGCTTAAGATGCCCCAAAAAAGCACCAGGTGCAAAGAAAGCACCCGAAAAAGACCATGAGAAAGAAGAACAGGATAGGAGAAGTCATTTCACTCACATGACCCTGAGGAGGGAAAGTCCTGATATGACACTAAGGGAAATATCTCCAGATTCACCATCTTAAAACACAAATGAGATTCAAACCTCAAACCCCTGTGCCTGATGTAATCAGCAGAACGTGCTTTCAACCTCCTCCTACATCTCTTATCTCTATGTACTTGGGGAAGCTTGGACAGGTAAATCAGCCCTGGCAAGGTGTGATTTACCTACTCAGGTGCTCACACAGCGGCTCAGCAGCTGGATTATGGAGGGTGAAATGCTTATACTGCTCTGTACACGTCAGACATCTACAGAGAGAGCAATCACACAGCCCTTGCTTGGTCCTCAGTTTAATGCTGGCAGATACTAGCTGCAAATATTATCATAGAAGGGCCACAAAGACCTCTGCTAGCAAAGGCTTGCACACAGGAGGAGGCAGTGGGATCTGGCTTGGTTTGGATGTCCAAGCTTCCCAGAGGCCACCCTACAAGAACATGGAGTGAAGTGCCCCACTTCACAAGGGTAACACTGATCTCCCCAAGCCCAAAATCCCCGCTGGAGCCACTGCTGCAGCCCCACTCTATCCCAGAGGGAATAACTGTGCCATGGAGAGGAGCTGAGCTGCCAGACCACAAGACTCTGCTCTTCATTTAGGTGGCAAAAGCTGAAAGGCCCAAAGTGAAGTGAAGCCCTTCCTCCCACACTGGTAAGCTGCAAACACAGCCCTCCTTTGGCTCCAGCCGCTCGGATGGGAGCTGAAACCCATGTTGTGACAGTTTCAGTCCTGTCAGAGAAAAGCCAGGGTTGCTGAAGAAAGATGAAGGGAAAAGACAGGGCAAAACCCTCACAAGGTGAGGCTTAGCTGGCTTTTAGATCACTTACAGTCCTGCTTGTGCTTCCTGACCTCCAACATCACAACAGCACCTCAACACATGCTTCAAAATGAACTTCTTCCATGCTTATCCAGTTTCATCTCTGCTCTGCATCAGCACTTAGCCTAAGGAATAGTCTGGACACTGCTCAAATTGCTAGTGTCACCCCGTGGATCTGAGAGGGATCAGTATGGTTCAAGGTATCAAAGGAAGGGGAAAGTAAGTTACTGGTTTGGTTTTCTAAACATCTTCACCATGGATTTGGTGGGGTTTTTTCTGATGGTTCACCTTGAAAATGTCCAACATGGACTTCCTGATTTTGTCCGAGGTCTCAGCCACACAGAGCGAGTCCTGTGGTCCCTCCTTGAAGGGGAAGAGCTTTGAACACAGAGAAGCTTTCCACTCTATGCTAACTGTGTATTTTGAATTAAATAAGGGTGGTCACAAATCCCCTGTCCATTCACTCAGACCCCTCAAAGCTATTTTTAAGTGTAACCCACAACACCACCAATTACTATTAGTTCTCTCATATCTGCAGAATCACAACCTGACTCCTTTCTCCAGTGCTTCAGGGAGACTAGAAGACAGGGACTATATTTCAAGTGAGAGAAAAGGAAGGGAAAGCAGAGAAGAAGCCTTTTCACCCACCGCACTGGAAGCAAAGGCACAAACCTCTCTCTCCTTAGGAAGAAGACCTTTGTTAAGCGCTCTGGGACAGAGAGGCTCCTACATAACAAAGACCTGAGCACATCAGAGAATCATTTAGGTTGGAAAAGATCAGCTCCAACCATTAACTCAGCACTGCCAAGTCCACCACTAACCCATGTCCTTCAGTGCCATATCTACACATCTGTTAAATACCTCCAGGGATGGTGACTCCACCACTTCCCTGGGCAGCCTGTCTCAGTGCTTCACAACCCTTTTGGTGAAGACGTTTTTCCTACTCCACATGCACAGCATTTAGAGGTGAATTAGGGTCTGTACCTGACTCCATTAGATGCAGACAGTCCTGTGCTGGGGCCCCCAGCTTGAGGCAAAGCCCAGGTGCTCTGTGCATTGAGTCTTGGTGTTGACCTTGCTCCAGACAAAGTCGGTTTGTTATAGGGCACGAAGCCGACGCTGGAAGAGCTTACTGATGCTGTCCTACCCTGATGAGCAGTAGAAGAGTTGGGAACGTTTATCATGGAGTGGCGGTAGCGTGTGGTGATGGGACCAGTCCCACTGTTTAGCCAGCACTGCTGGCAGGAACAAGCCACCCCTGTGTGAAGGGGTGTTGGGGAGGTTGTCACTGGGTACGGGGTGTCCAAGCGCCTCTGAACACTGCGGCGGAAGCTTGTGTTCTTGTTGGTCTGGACTTGAGCCACAACGTCAACTATGTAGTTGTAGCCCAGGGATTTGAGATCTACTTGCTGGTGGTGCTTGGCACGGGCCTCCTCCAGGAGCACACAGACCTTCATCTCGTAGGGGGACCACCCGCCTTCGTCGTTCTGCCACTCCCAGACGATGCCCTGCCCGGCAGCAGAGTCCCCAGGGAAGAGGTGCCTGCGGACAGCGCGCATCGTCCCTGTGCAGGGAGAGACAAAACCATCTTGTGAGCAGAGAATCACAGGAACACAGACTGGTTTGGGTTGGAAAGGAGCTTAAGCTCATCCAGTTCCAACCCTCTGCCATGGGCAGGGACACCTCACACTAGACCATGTCACCCAAGACTCCATCCAACCCAGCCTTGAACACTGCCAGGGATGGAGCGTTCACAACATCCTCGGGCACCCTGTGCCAGCGCCTCAGCACCCTCACAGGGAAGAGTTTCTGCCTTACAGCTAACCTGAATTTCCCCTGTTTAAGTTTAAACCCATTCCCCCTTGTCCTGTCACTACAGTCCCTGATGCAGAGTCCCTCCCCAGCATCCTTATAGGCCCCCTTCAGACACTGGAAGCTGCTCTGGGGTCTCCAGCAGCTCCTCTTCTCCAGGCTGAACAGTCCCAACTTTCTCAGCCTGTCTCCATATGGGAGGTGCTCCAGCCCCTGCTCATCCTCATTGGCCTCCTCTGGACTTGCTCCAACAGCTCCAGTGGGGATGCTGTCTCAGGGACTCATTTCTGCACAGACCTGTGGTGTCTACATCAGGGTGGCTTCCTCACCTCTCCCTCAACAGGGGCACTAACAGGCTTTATCTTCCCAACAGGACTGGGTTTGCCCATGAAGCTCAGAGAAATGCAACATCCCCCCATCCTGAGATCCCTGTCCCTCTGCCAAATCTGATTGTGGGCTGGCAACAGGTTCAAAAGCTGCTGGGAGGAAGGGTGGGAAAGAAGGGAAGGAGAGAGGATGCAGAGACAGACACACCCAGCACAAAGGCACAGCGAGCACATATGCCTCCCTGACGTTAAAATAGAGTAAAAAAAGAAGTAAATCAGGCTGAGGCACAGATTTGGTTTAAAAAAACCCAACTCCCACAGCCCTGACAACAGAGTAACTATAGAGACAGGACACCATCGGGAAGTGTGCGTAAGGGGCTGAACACCCACTCTGCTACACAAGGGTCTGGGTAATTTTGCTCTTGGAGGAGCAGGTAAAGTCCTACAAGTGGAAGAACAAGGACTTTGGAGAGGGGACAGGCAGGGCCAGCTCCTCCAGGCTCCTGACTGCTGGCAGACAGAGCAAGGCTAGAGAGGAGGAGACAATGAAGTGATGTGGAAACTGGAGAGAGCAGCTGTTCACACAAAGGAAGAGAAATGAAAGCAGACACTCAACTCTTGCGGTGCTGCTCGACAGCAACAGCAGGAGCATGAAACGCCCTGGAAGCCTGGCTCTCCTGGGTCACTTTACTCCTCTCTTTAAGAAAGGAGAAGCCTAATGAGAGGGAGTTAAGCCACCCAACAGGACAGAAACCCAGCAACCTCTGCAAACACAGGTTCCTGCACCAGGGTCAAAGCTGCTGCTGCTGGGAAAGCCCTCGGCAGCACCTGCACTGAGAAGGAGGAGCAGGAAATGCTGCGGGGCAAGCAAGCCTGGGGCTGCAGGAGGTGGGGTGAACAAGGGTGCAGGAGGAGCTCAAAGAACAGCACCAAGAGGAAAAAAACCAAATCAAATAAAGCCTCTGAAGAGGCCCTGAGAGCTGTGACACTGCTGCAGAACCCCAGGTGAAAACAGGCATGTTTACAGACATCCACACCCCCAAAGCCTGTGCAGAACTGCCCCAGGATGTTGCTGAGGATATTCCACCAAACAAGCACATCCCAAGGAAGAGGGAGGACACACAGGACTCCACACTGCTGAAGCCCAACTGCTACCTGTGTTCAGGCTCTGGCTGAATGCTGGCTGGAGCACCTCTGCTTCATGCTGCTTTTATTTCTACCCCATAGCACTGGGATATTGTGGAAAGCACTAGGACTTGGCTCAAACTATTAACTGCCTCCTCACTGCTAAAGTTCTGCTCAACAGCATGAAAGTCACATCTCTGCTCCTACCACACTCCCAGGCTTCTTTCTATATAGTAGTGGTGGTTTCTGTGCAGTGCTTTGGGGATCAGACCATAACCAGACCCTGTGCTGAGCTGCAGGTATTTCCCACATGTCATTGGGGAAACTAGGTCAGTAAAGACAGACCTGAGCTCCAGAGCTGACATAAAGGCTGAGGTTCTCCCGCAGGCAGAACGCAGCAGACCAAGGAATGGCAGGACTTGTGTTTCTGCTGGGAGCTGGAGGCACAGGGGGCTGGAATGGCCTGCTTCAGGGATGAGCAGCCAGGGAAGGTCCAGCACTTCCTCCCAGACTGCGGCTTCAGTGGCCAGAGCAGCACCAAACATCCTGCTAATTGCAGAGTGAGACTCTCCAGTGTCTCCATCCAACAGACACCACCTCATCAGCACACCTACAGTGACACACAGCCACCTCCCTGTAAGAACTGAACCCCAACAGCTCAACCATGAAGGCCAGGGATTCCTGTGGAGCAAGAACTTCCTCTGGCAGAAGGTGTCAGCAGAACCAAGGCGACCTTTCCCAGACAGGAATAGAAACCTTATGTGGGAAAGTAGATGAAACAGCCAAAAGCAAACTTCAGTTTATCCTGTGCTGCCATGTTTTAGAAACACAAACCTATGGCCTCAACAGGTAGGCAGCAGCACGGATGACCCCTGAGCAGGAGGAGGACTGGGGACGAGATGGGCTGGAAACGAGATAGTGGGAAATGCACTCAGGAGTAAGGGGACTACCACAGGTAAAACAAGGTGTCCAAAAGCCCAGGGGACACATCTCAGAGGGGACTGGCAACCCTGCCCCTGCTCCATTGGCAGGTCAGAAGTTAAAAGCAGCACAGAGAGGACTCAAGGAGCTTGCACACAACCTGTGTTTTAACACCCCCAAACAAGAGCAGGGCAAAGAGCTTTGAGGAACCAACAACAAGAGCCAAGCCACACACTTGGAAAACATCCCCCTTCCCCCTGGCTGGCAGGGAAGCTGGGATTCCTCTCCAGGGTGGGCAGACAGCTGTGGTGAGAGGACATGTCCTGCTGCTCCCTTGCATTCCCTCCCAGCTAATCTGCCTCGACCAGCAGCTGAAGCCACAGCTAATCCTGCCCACAAGATCCCCCTGCACAGCTGTCATTCCCTCTTGGTCCCGTTAACACTGGCTTCCTGTTATTCTCCTGGCTTCCTTTGAAGAGCCTGTTTGTCTGTCTAAGAGCTAATGAGCAGAATACAACAGCCTATTTTTTGCCCCGTTTCAAGATTTTTCATGGGGATGTTTCCTGCAGAGCTGCTTTTCTCCTGCACATGATGAAGGTCAGCTGGCTGCTCGCTCAGAAAGCTTCACGTTTAAGGCAAGAGCCCTGCAGAGAGAAAAAGCTTTGCTTTAGAACTGGGCCACTGAAAGGGGATATGAGAGTGGTTGCAATAGTCACGTTGCAGAGCACACAGGTACCTGTGGAGGGAGGCTCACAGAGCTGATCAGCATCCCTCTGCACCAGTGGGAAGCACTGCGGGAGAGCTGTGGAGTGGAATCAGCCCTTTTTGTTCTTAACAGCTCAACCACAGATCTTGTCCAAGGAAAGATGAGGTCATGCCAGGCAACACCATTCCCAAATTGTACTGGACTGGCCCCCAGAGACTGACCAATTCTGAATCACCCTGCAATGGACAATATGTGCTAAGTGTTCTGAGATCTTTCACAAGGGTCTAATGCGGTACAAGCTCTAAAGAGAGACAGAAGAAGGATGTCCCGTTCACGCTGGGACACATCTTTCACCCTCACCAAACCGGGCCATTTCCCAGGACTGCTGCCCATGTGCTGGCTGAAAGAGCGAGAAGGCTCCTCAACAAGCCTGGAAACAAGAAAGAAACAGCCACTGGTGCCAGCTGTGGTGGGTCCATGCTGTACTGCTCGAAGCCACAGCCTCAGCAGGGCTTCCAAGTGCTCCAACAGGCCACGCTGAGCAGACCTGCCATGAAGAAAGCTCCTCACCCAGGACACAGAGAGCAAAACTAATCCAAAGGTCACCAAGTCAGAATAAAGACACGGATGCAGCTGTGATAACCGCTCACATTTGCTCCAACCACTTCCCTTTCCTGCAGGAATTGCCCAATCCTGCAGTTCATTCAAGCTATTGCTCACTTATTGCTTCAATTGGCAAGAAACCAGCACGCTGCCCATCTCTAAAGCTTGGGGTGATGCTTGATTGTGCCCTGGGCTGACGGGAGAGATGCTGGCAAAGGAGAAAGTGATGCATGGAGAATCTTCCAAAGCAGCCATTCATTCGGGGTGTGTAATTTAGGATCTCCCTGGATTTTCCAGACATGAAGAGCATGCATTCCACCCCTGCCCTCTTCCTAAGCTACAGCTGCTCAGCACATCTGCAGCAAAAGGGGACAAGAGCCATCAAATTCAGAGCTGCCTCAGTGACCCCAAGAGAGATGAGAATGAAAATTAGGTCTCAAGCCTGCTACTCAGCCCTCCCTGGGAGGAAGCAAGCCAGCCTTGTGCACACAAGTGTGGGGAATGTTCTGCTGCAGCATCACGGCGCTCTGCGGGGGCTGCAGGCTTGCGCAGAGCAGCTTGTGTGGGGCGGCATGCCAAGGTAAAGCAGCTGGCACTCCAGTTGCAGAGGGAACAAGGGAGGAGATTACAAATGGGAGGGTTTTTTAGCCTAAGAAAAGGCCCTTTTTATACCAGTGGTCTTGAATGGGTGAGAAAAAGAAAGTTTCCAGCTCTGAGAGCTCTGGCTGTGTGAGCTGCAGGGGTCCTGTGATGAGGTTCCTTCAGAGGAAGCAGCACCACAGATTCATGCCAGCTAATGCTGATGTTCTCACATGCCAACGTGCTGGGTGGCAGACAGCATCAGGAGAGAAACAGACACAGAATCACAGAATGGTTTGGATCGGAAAGGACCTAAAATCACCTAGCTCCAACCCCCCTGCCATGGGCAGGGACACCTCACACTAAACCACCCCTCAAAGGACTGACCAGCTGCAGCAGCACACAGCAGAGCTCAGTAGGGCTCTCCTACACATAATGGGGTCCTACTTATCTCCAAGCACACAAACAGCCTCATGGGAAGGGAAGCTCCCTTACCTGTGTCCTGCCGGAACTGTGTCAAGCTTGGGATGTCGATGACGTAGGGGGCCAAGACAGGATCCGCATGTCCCAAAGGGATGCTGCTGACAAGCCCCGATCCCGAACGCCGGCCCTTCTGCTGGGAGGCCTGAAAAACCTGTTCAATGTAGCTGCAGACATTTCCTCGGTACGGCCTCCACCTGCCAAACTCATCCTGCCATTCCCACACGGCCACCACTGGGGAATTGCTGCTGTGTCCTGGGGCAGAACCGGGGAGTCCGGATGGCCCGGCTGAACTGCTTCCTGCTTCCTGAGCTGCTGCCATGCTCCTCCCTGAGGTCTGGGCACACTCCAAGTGGCAGCTTCACACCATCTTCTTCTGGGGGACCTGCAGCAAGAAACAAGGAGAGCACACATGGCTGAGAATGGTGCCCCAAAGCCACCCCACCACACAAGCCATTTGAGAGAGGGCAACAAGCTCAGTCTTGCACAGAAGATGCTTGCTATGCATTTAGGAGACTGCAGAGAAGTGGATTGGCCTCAAACCCCTCTGGTTGAGGGCAAATGGGGTATCACCTCCCACCCCCTGCCAATGCTAGCAACTTTCCTTGTTAATTTAGAGCAAAAACTCTGGGGAAACTCTGCTTCCTGTAGTTTGTGGCACCAAACACTACCTGAGTCACTGTAGATCTGTACAAAACCAGTCCAGAACCACTGCTGATCTGTGGTAGGGAAATCTGTAAGTCCTGACCCGAGTTCAGGCACCCACTAGGCAGGATCATGCCAAGGCCACCCCATACTTCTCCCCACTCACACTTAGCACTGCTCCTGGTAGTGTTACACTGACCACCCTGATGTGAGCTACCAGCTTGGGAGCAGGAGCTCCCCAAGCACTCGTGCACATGAATAACTCGGTTATAACAAGCAGTGCCCAAACTCTTCTCACTGATCTGAGCTCTCACTGATCATCAGATCCATCCAGGCTTCTGACCAGGCAGTTTTGATCCAGGATCAGTCTCTTGACTCCTTCTGTGCAGTGTTATATGTGCACACAAAGCCAGAAGACAATTGTTTGCGCACTCTGCAAATCACAGTAATGCATCCATCGAGCACAATCCAAGTGAAGAATGGATGGGAAGAAGCACAGTAGCACTAGGAGGAACACAGGGTCTTAATAAGCAGCCTGTACTGAAGGCAGTGATTTAGCAGGTCCTTAGGACTGCACTACATCTAGCTGCAGCTTCTCAGGTTGGAAAACAAGGAACATCTTGAAACAAGGGACAATCTGCATCAACAAAGACTCAGGCCAAAGACTAAAGCCACAAAGAGATGATGTGGGGAAGAGAGAATGGAGTAGGAGCCTTAAGGCATCCAGGTAAAGACACAGAGGCCAGTGAATAAATCCTAAGGACTACGAGACAGGATGCAGAGACAAAAGACCACTCTTAGCCCCCAAGGGATGCAAAACCACAAAGCCATTGCACCATCACCAAGCTGTCCAAGAGACACCGTAAGTCTGATATTTGGCATTCCTTGTCTGCTTTGTCATTGCAAGGAATCCTATCCAGACCATCTGGACACACGTCTTGGTGCCCAAATGCTGGACAACCCCATGCTGTTGCTCACGAGCAGGTGGGTATGACTGTGAACGAGTGAAATTCATTTTGCCTCAAAATAAAGTCACCTTCTCCCCCTTCAGGTCTCACATCACTGACTGCTCACTTCACTCCCAGCAGGCAGCTATGAGCTTCCTTCCCATCCAATGGAGAAGTTCAGGTGCCCAAGAGGCAGAGCAGCAGTGGGTGGCTTCCACTGGAGGATGCCATCTGCACGGAGAATGACATCCCTGCCGGATGGGGAAGATCCCACGCTCCGTGGAGCGTCCCATCCATCATGCTCGTGTTGCTTGCTAGCTTAAAAAAGCAATAGAAGAAGAGCAAGAGGCGAACAGACGCACCCACACGTCTGCATTTACAAGAGGAAAGCAGCCCTTTCTCCAGGCATTCGATGTAAATTAGTTTATGAGCTGCTCCGAGAGCTCTACACAACACCCCCAGCTCAACCAGTGCTGGTGACAAACCGCTCCAGATCACCAGGAGAAGACCCTGGTCTCTGCAATGGATCTTCTCCATGGAATTCGCTCTCCCCTAACACACCACAGACAGTTATATTACTGCTCAAACCAGCAAGTTAAAACCTGAGGTGTCAAACCCAACACCTGCCTCTGCCAGTTCTTTTAATGGCAGGTTTCACACCAACACATCTCCAAAGGGACCACCAGCACGTCCATCCTTGGCTTGACCAGTGCAAGTCAAAGCGGAGCTGCAGGGTTCTCTGTCCCACCCACCTGCATGAGGTGCTCTGAACCCCAAAGAGAGAGCCAACACCTTTCTCCCCCCAAAGCTGTTGTTACCAAATACTCATCTTCCCATCCTACAGACAGGGACAGCAGAGGGAAGCTGTTTGGATGGAGTCAGCAATTTCTTTTCCTTCCCTTTTGAAGCACAGCAGCAGGAAATGGAAAAAAGAGAGCATCCCAACGGAAAAGCTGCCTCCGTCATGTCCCACCTCCACTCACTGGGACACTGGCTGGGTGACAACAGCCTCTTGCTCACCCCGGCTGGCAGTGATGCTTTGAATCCCAGACCACACACAAAGGTACCAGGGCTGGCTGCACGTGAGCATCGTGTGCTCCGACATTCACTTCCCCATCAGAGTGGAAAAGCATTTCCTGCGCTGGGAATGCTGCTCCAAAGGAGCGAGGGGAGTATTCCAGCCTCCTGCCAGTTCTCTACGCTCGAGCCAGCAGCTGTTTGCATGGATTGGGAAGCGAGGAATGCGGGAGAGCTTTAGTATGCCAGAATTACACGAGCCCCTGAGTTAAGGTAAACAAGAAGAGGGCTGAAGTTGCAGTTCCTTTCCCCATTCCCTGAATTCAGAAGCACGCAAGTATTAAGAGCTGAGAAATTCCATCCCAGAGCTGCTCATACAGCTTTCCCTTGGGCTCCCAGGTGTGTATGGAGATGTGCTACATATCCCGCTTCATCAGCACCGTGTCTGGGATGCTACCAGCAGTTCAGCTGCACCAGCTCCTTCACGCTGGCTCTGTCCTTGGAAGATTGGTGTCCCAGGGAGAGTAATTACACATCTTTCCTAAAATCCCATGGACTATAACACCTCACCATAAGCTTTAAAAATGCCTTGAAAAGCTACAAGTCATACCAACCACTAAAAGCGTTCATTCAGCAAACAGCCCTGGCTCCAATTAGAAATCCTATGGGCTACCTTGCTCCTAATGAAAACAAACCCCTGACAACTTGAAGTGCAAGTTTCAATATTCCAGCCAAATGCCCTTCACTTAGGAGGTAATCCAGAACAGGGCTCAGATGTTGACTTTGGTTTGGTTTGAGTGTATTTTGCACCCCAGGACAACCTCTGAAGCGTTTACCCACATGGCTTGAATCAGGGACTTGGACAGGAAAAGAACTGGGTGCGTTTCAGTTGTGTTTCCCAGCAGATTCACTCCCTGCTCCTCAAGCTCCAGCCAATGGTGGTGAGAAAGCTGGGGAGGGGCAGGTGGGAATGAAAGACATGTTTATTTCCCAAACCTGTTCTACTTCCAGAAAGCAGATTTTTCTTCTGCTTTAAATGTAAGATCTTAAAATTCATGGGTCTGAGACGATTTCTGAAAATGCCAAGTCCCTTTTTAAGTGTCTGAACTGAAACTGCGATGGAAGTTTCAGTGATGTGCTACTCGTACCCCAAAAAGAGAACACCTCAGGAGCTGCATTAAGAAAACACAAATCACCAGCGTGGCAAAGCAAACTTTTCAGCAGTCAGCTCAGAAAAGAGGGTGCCCAGGAGGGATTTGTCAAGTGCCACTAACACCACATGAGAGACGGGACAAGGAGGGCTACAAAGAGCCCACGGGAAAGGATTACACATGGATTAGGAGCGCAGATAAAGCACAGGGAGGCAGTGAGGCTGTAACAAGCCCGTGGCCCTGTGCAGGGGGCACAACTGGAGCAGCATTACAGGTGTCCTGTGCCTCCCTGACCCCAAACCACCCAGCCAGAGCCCCCCAAAACCCCTTACATCTTCTGATCTACACTTCTGGGCCCAGCACAACCAGACCTGTGAGCACTGTAACAAAGTCCAACAGTGGCAACAGGGTCCAAAGCTCCTGCCAGGTACCTCGTATCTAAACACATACACGAGCACCCAGCGCTATTAGCACACAGTCAGAGCAAGCCAGGAGCACGACGAGAGCACGGCAGCAGTGAGGAGGTCACAGTAACAACTCCAACCACACAGATTGATCAGTCCTGCCTTCTTCCAGCCTCTGCTGACCCTCGCAGCACAGGGCGGCTGGGCTGACAGCCGAAAGAGCAGAAGAAATAAAGCCCGACAGCTCCAAACCTGTACTCCTTCCATTCAAAACAAGCTTCAAGAGAGTTCCCTTCGGAGCGGGGAATAAAGCCTGTGGCTGCAGCAGAACAATGCGCTCGCCTATCAGTTAAGCAGAGGGCAGGAATCGGAGAGCTGGGGTAAGAACACCCCAACTCGCTGGCTCCGGAGTGCTGCTGAGCACTGAAGTTCTGTTCACCCACGGGGTGCAAACCTGGCACGGCCGGGACGGCTCCGGCTCCGGCTCCACC